>NC_061777.1:28637167-28758654 GCF_022458985.1 Mugil cephalus | reverse complement strand
ACGCTGCACGATTAAACCGATTAAATCAAGATTTTATAGGATAAAATCAACAGAGATCCGCGGACCCCACTCGCAATCAAAAAGGCTAAATTAAAACATTGAAATACCGCCAGAGTGGAGGCCCTTGAAAACTTCATCGACGAGTACTACCTGCGGTGCGACATGGAGCATTCTGACAATCCGGCCAAGAGAAAGGAAGCTGACTCCTCTACGGACACAAACGACCTAATAACAGCTGAGGTATCAGTACTTGAGTCTATTAATAAAAAACTAGATCTGCTAAGCCTTATGCACCAGGAGATCAAGGATCTCAAGACAAGCTTAGAGTTTTCTGACGATCAGATCTCTAATCTTTAAAGAGATAGCGCCGAGGTGCGAGCTGATGTCACCTCAATTACAGTGGAGGTAAACCAGCTCAAAGAAGAAAATAAACAACTGAAAAAGACTGTCCAGGACATACAATCAAGGAGTATGCGGGACAACCTAATTTTCTCAAGGATCTCACAGAGCTCCCTGGACAATCCAGAGGCCCCGATTAAAAAATTCATGACCACCGCTCTCAAACTGTCAACGGAGACGGTGAATAACATCTCCTTTCATCGCGCCCACCGGCTCGGAGCCCGAGGAGGAAACCGCCCGCGTCCCATCATTGCAAAATTGGAACATTTTCCACAGAAGGTACTTTTGAAGAACAAAGGATGCGAACTCAAGGGCACCTCTTTCGGAATTAACGACCATTTCCCGAAAGAAATCAACGAGAGGCGTAAAGTGCTGTACCCGATCCTCAAGGATCATCGGCAGAGAGGAAAGAGGGCCGCGCTTACAGTAGACAAACTTTACATCGACGGTCAGCTGTTCCAGGATGCAAACATCACCCCCTGGCTCTACTGACGGATAAGTATTAAGAAAAGTAAGCCATGTATATTTGTTATTTGTATGTTTATCATAAAGGTGTACATTTGTATATATAAATATAAATATTTAGAATAGAAAAAAAAACAAAAAAGAAAAACCTCACAAAACGTTAATGTATGTCACTCCTCTTACCTTCTCACTCACCTCATACATCCCCCCTGCTATCCATCCCCCCCCCCCACATATCTACGACACAATAATTTCCTTTCTCGTGGTGCTAATGTTATTAAGTTAACAATCCATTTTCCAGGAACTGATGCTATTGTTGATATGTCTGTATGACATTGTTTGTACCAGGTATAATCAAGTATTCCAACACTCACCTCCTGATTTCTCTCCACTGTCTGTACATCCTTTCATGCTGACAGCAGCAGACGACCCCATAAAGACATACAAAATCCTCTACCAACACAACATACAAAGAAGGACTGAATGCTTTCAATCTCAATGTCGCAGTTAACTGTAGATTATGTTATTTTTCAGCCCACCTAAGCCAAAAAAGTAACTGTGTGCAACAGATGCATGTAGTCACCAGAGAGGGGCATCTCATCAGACTGTGTTACTGGACTTGTACTGGTGCTGGCTCTGCTCAGCTGTTGGTTGCTCTGGCTGCTTGGACATGTTGTTGGCCTTAAAGGACAGATAGTAGTAATATTTAAACACAGGCATTACATAGCTCAATTTGGGTATATTATTACCTAACATAATTATATCCTCAGTAGCCATTGATATATTTCAAACTGTTCCTTTCTCAATATAATGCAGTACACCACCAAGACCAACTATGAAATCAATGATGAACAAGGTGTAGTGTGTAGTCATCACATTTTTCAAAACACCAACAAAAATGTAGAGAAGATTCTTTGAAGTATAATTCATAGTAGAACTGCTGTATTGGACTGCATTGATTAGAACAGGAGGACCTAACCATTACATTTTGACTATGCACATTTTTTTAATGTGAAAGTTTATTCTGTACAAATTGAAACACATACTTGTCTTTTTGAGCAGTGACAGACGTTTCCTGGCTTCAACTGGTCTGAGGGCAGAAAGGAGGTCACTCTCCTGCAGGTAGCTCAGGTCCTCAAGTCCTAAACATTGCAGATGCTCCAGCAAAGGCTCAGGGTCTCTCAGTTTAGGCACTGATTTGATGAAAGACAGAAGCGGACTCTCTGCATCCATGACTAGGAGGACTAGAAGGAATGCAGAATACTGTTACTGTCAGATTTTAATCTTTCAAACTCCAGATGACTCGGAGTCAACAGTGCTATGCTTGAGTGAAATTACTCTTGTCCCACAAAGCTTGTACACATGCAAATGGTAATAATCTAGTTTCTGCTCAGGCTTCCAACATTTCATGCTTGTTTCACTTCATACAATGCAAATGCTGGCATATAGGACACATCATGAGGTGTAACAATAAAGTATACACACTGGTCCTGCATCACAAGCATGAGCTCAATCTGTCTGAATTCAAGTGCCTCACCTTGGTTTAAACACAGAAAGACCCTTTTTGTACCGAGTGCCTTTCCACTGCACCTCAGAAGCTCAACATTGGGTTCTTTGACTAAGGTTTCTCCTACTGCGGAGCGCACTGCTTCACTGTACAGTTCAGCATGGAAAGGAGTGGAGTTCTTAACCACCAGTTTATGCCATGAAATCAACTCTCACCACTTATCTGCAGAGAGAAAGAAAAAAAAAGATGAAACATGAAAATTGCCAAAATCAAAATAAATGCTGTTGGTTGTGAAATAGTCGACCTAAACTGTGTTAGCAGATCTCCCCTCAACAAACTAGAAGATGATCGTTAGCTTATCCTTTCCATACTTTTCAGTATTGTTTTGAATTTCATGTTGACCACTGACTAGTGTTGCACCAAAATTAAAATTTGAAAAACCTTGAAAAAGGCAGAGTAGGTCGTTCCTCCTATATTTGTGAGAGGCAAGAGGAAGATGAAAATATTAGTTTCAAGAAAGGGTAACTGGTTGAAATAAACCATTACCAAATGTAAGTATCATTTATCAAACATTTGTTCTCTCTTCTTTTAAAGAAAATCCACTTAAAATGTCTTACTAGCCACACCTGCCTGTGTCAGTTAGTTCCCAAAAGTAAACGTAAGTTAGTGTAAATAAAATAAAAAGTGGTTGGTCTGGCTGACTACTAACACTCATAGATATATATCTATGACTAACACTGGCAATTCTGACCCCCCAGAATGTTTTACATGCACATATCTGGGGTCTCTGTAAAGCTAAGATCATGACCTTTATTTTAATATATGATACATACATACACTGTCATCTAACCACCCTCAAACAGGTTGAGATGTGGATGTGTCTGACTCATCTGTTAGGTAAATAACTTTAACAGTGCTCTTGTCTTTGATTTCTGAGATCTCTGTCAAGTTCACAAACTCATTGTCATATTCAATGTCTCTATATTGTAGTCTGAAACTACCAGACAAGCTGAATTGTCTTTTATTTTCTTCTTTGAGAGCCTCTACTGAATCAGGCATCCCATTGGGCAGAGTTAGTTTTGATGCGTTGTCCACTCCAAGTACAACTCTCAGTGATGCAGGCATCTTGTGTTCATTCTGAAAAACAAAATACATAATAATTTTAAATATTTTTTAAATACTTAATATTTTTAATACTTTTTAAATACTTAATGAAATACTTGATTTTTGTAATCAATTCTCGATGAATTTCATAAATCTCATCATAATGAATTTCAGCATTGCAACACTTTATTTAGGAGTGACTGAGTTTTAATAACCATTTTACCATACTGTATTTTAAGAAATTACCTGTTGTTGCACTCTTTGCACCTCCACATTCTCTACAAAGAAGAGAGACAGTGATTAGTACTGCTTATAAAACAGATATGGAACATAGTAAATACCAGTTATATAATGTTACATTGAGCCACTCTGTCAACTGCACTGGACCTGTATATATTTTTACCAAAAGCAATTGATGGATGTAGGCTAAATTATGATTTTTTTTGCAACTACATTTAAGCCACTGGCTTTGCATCTATCAGGTGAAACACAAAACAAACAAACACCTCTTTCATGGAATACAGGCCTCATAAAATTTACAATTTTAGTATACTCTAGGATTATCTATAAGATTTTAAAAGTGTGATATGAAATTTCAAATATGAATTTTTAAACAGTGTTCAAGCCCACTAGAGCTCCTGCTTTCTGTTTAATATTTAGGGATGCAGTAAACAGGCAAAAAAGAAAATCATCTGGCTATTTAGGAATACAAGAAATAACAGCTACGGTATTTCACCAATTAATCGCTGGGCCGCAAATAGATTCAGATGATCTCTGTCTCTCTCTCTAAAAACAATCTATACATACAGTACAGAATGCATTAGTTACTATTATTTCATTTCTGTTTAAATCTGATCAAGTCATCTCCATTCAAATATCAAATCAAATATACCCAATTGTTAAGGATATGAATACTCTAATCATTATGTAAATGAATATGTACACATCACACCATGGATTGGTCACCTCTAATGAACAATCAATCATGTATTTCCACCTCACAGCATAGAAATAAAATCATGAAATTTATGAAACCATATATTTATGTTTTTTAACCTTTTGAATCTATTTATGCACTTTAACATTTTAACCATCACCTTTTAAACATTTTAATATATTTATCATTTTAGCAGTTAGATAACTTTTGTTACCTCTCATATCCATATAACATACATATATAACATGCTGGTAATTAAATGCATTAAATCACCCATATTTTGCATATAGACAAGAGGATAAATATTCCCTCAATCAAGTGATTTCTATGTTACAAACAGAGTCTAAAGGCACATTTAACGGTGAAAAAGATGTGCTACAATGGTAACTAGCTTAACCGTGCTAGCAGCAGAACTAAAACAACCAAATCCACATTCAAATGCCAGCGATTAGCACGCGGCTAGCGCGATTAGCGATCTTTTATAAGCATTTTTAACAATATAAAACTACTTGAAACCGTGTTTATAAGACATCAACAGTCAACAGTAAGAAGAAAAGTCATATCTCCGATTGGTTTTGTACGGCGGCATTTCACATTACAATGAGCTTGCACATTTAGCATAACACTCGTGTTAGCATTATCATCCTCACCGGAGGTATCTTGAGGAGCTTTCACGGCATGCGGCTCAACTCTTTCCCTCACAGCGTTCGACCTAACGGACACAATATTTCAGTATTTTGAGGTGAAACTTTAAGAATTTCTGTTATTCTGGTGATATTTTCATACCAGTCCTTCATGCGTTGGGCAACGTCTTGACCGGAAGAAAGGAAAATCAAGCGTCTTTTTGACAATCCCCCGGGGCGTATACGCCACCCTCTGGCAGAATAGGGGATTGCACCCTAGTAACCTTGTGCTGGTTACACAAGTTTTACACTTCACATTGGCACAAATATGCCAATGGCACACACCATCTCATTTATTTGGAGAGAAAAAAATGTCAGGGAGAAAAAAAACAGACTTTTTCCTCCCCAATATAACTTTAAAAGATGTTTAACACAAAGCAGCATCTCCGATAAAAACGCATTAGCCACATGCTGTTTTAAGCTAACGTTAGCAGTGACCGTTTTCCAAACTCTTTCAAAAAATACGACCGAGGGGAATAAAAACTGAAAACACTTACTGTCGGTTGATACAACGTGCAGTTTCACACTGTATTATCAAGGAAATGTTTGTACTTACCAATCTTTTCGAGGAAGACAGCTTCATGGCATGACATTGCAGGCCAGTGTACGTGCTTTGCTCCGTGGTTACTGCGCATGTCTGAGGACGCGTCTGCGCGTGCGTGTATAATTTAAGTGAGATGGTTGTGTTCGTTTTGATCTTCAGTGTTTTGTAACCTTGAAATCATTTATTATGTTATTCCAATGAGACCTTGTTCATTTTATGTGAAAACGTAATAGTTTTAGTAGTTTTACCACAACAAAGTTACACAATATGAACAACATCACTATTTCACTTCTTAGAGTGTGGGGTCAAATGAAGGCAGAAAACGTGCGAAATAGATTTAGTTTCCTTTGTTCATACACCATTTGAATCAAGCACACTAACGTTTTTTCTAGGTGCTTCAGTGGGAAACGAACACTTAGGACAGAACAACTTTATTAATGGATAAATTATTTACTCACAGAGAAGCTGCCCATCATGCCAACTGTACCAGCCTCCAGCCTGTTCCCAACATGCTGTTGGTCAGAATGAACCAGGCCACCCTGCTACGATGCTAGTGAGCTGCATTTGCGCATCACATATTATTTAAACATTTATGGGATGAAAATGTTTCCTGTTGACAAAAACAAATTCATCTTGTAGTATATTATCTTCTTGTTTTTCTCTTCTGTCCCTTTCCTGTGTTTGGGGGTTGTGAAGTGTGTATAAAGTTCAAAGGTCAAAAGGTCATTTACCAAATGCCAGTTCGTAAAACTAACCAGGACATAAGCCATAAAGTTTTGTTTGTGTATGGGGGTTCTCGGGGATGACCATCCTATATAAGGTGACTGTGGGAGCTGAACGAGAGAGGGGATTCGACGATTGGCCAGAAGCTCTCTCAGATTCCGCAAAAGTTTGACATTGTTCTTTCTTGTAAATAAACCTTTTTAAATGCAAGATAAGACTTGTCAGCGGTGATCACTTCTTTCTTCAGCACATCAATATACAACAATTTTGGCGTCACGAACAGGATGTGTTTGTGGCCTCTCAGCATCTGCTTTCAGTCCTGAGGAGCTGACTCCCGTATCAGTCGACTTATATACAGGGTGAGTTTTTCACAATATAGTGTGCTGGTTTGCTCGTGGGGACTGTGCAGTGTTGCTGTGGGGACACACCGTTAAAGACTCTTTGTGGGGTGGTTGTTGTGCTGCTGTTGGAAGTTGTTCGTCGTTCTAAATTTCTAAATTTGAGGTTTTCTTTGCGTTGCTGGCAACGCAAAAGGGGGGAAAGGACGATATAGATTTAAAGGAAATAAGAAGAAAAGAAAAAGAGAAGTTAGGATTAAGGAATAAAAGGAAATAAGAGTAGGCCTACGAATAGAGAAAAAGTGAAGAAGAGAATAGAAAAGGAATAGAAGAAATAAGAGTAGAAAAGCCTAATTAGTAACATGAGGCGCTGAACTCACATCGTGCAAAGTTAAGTGGACGGGCCCTTTACCGCTGTAACTAGTAAGACACATGGTCTTTGGTAGCAATGTGAAAATTGGCTTTATTGGCTTTAAAGGAATTGGCTTGAAGTAAAAATAGGATAAAAAAGAGAGAGAGAGAACTCCTGGGCCCAGGGGGGAATTTGGAACATTTTCGATTTTTTGTTTAAAAAAAAGAGGTAAATTTAGAGGAAAATGGGAAAAGAGGATATAAGAGTTAAATAGGAATAGAGAAAAAGGGGTTCTATAGCTTGAGGCTACTAGGGCAGGTCTAGGACCGCTAGAAAGAATCGCCTAAAAAAGAAAAGAGAAGAAAATAGGAATAGTTAATAGAGAAAGGGAAAATAGTAGTTAGTGAAAAGAAGTTAGTTAGAAGTTAGAGAGAAGTTAGAGGCCTAGTTATTTGGAAAAGAAATGTGTGATCACTTTAAATTTGTGTGTTCTGTATTTGTTGTCTGTGGATCCTTGTTGTTTGTGTGGTAACCGGTTTTATGGAGTAATATGTTAGATTTTATGTTGAATAAAACGAATAAAATTAGGAAATAGGAGATTAAGGCGATAAAATAATAATATACTTACATATTCAGTATGTGCTAGAATATTATGAGCCTTTAAAGGACGTTTGATAAATATAGTATGAGCCTTTTGTGGGGACTTTTTTGGTTAAAATACTATGAGCCTCTGCTTGGAGGACTTTGGAAACTGTTAAAATATATGAGCCCCAGAAAAAGGACTTTATATTTAAAGAAATAATAAAGGAAAGTGTTGGCAGGAATGTGTTAGTCACATTGAAGAGTGTATTGTACTTAGTGGTTTTCTACAATGTTAAAGTGTTTGCCTGTTGTCTCTTTTTATGGGGTGAGAGTTCAAGAAGGAAGCAAAAGGACAAGGGGGGTGTCTGGAGGCAGAGGAGAGAACAGCTGGTCTACCTCACATGAAACCTGAGGCTTGCAGACGACAGCACACGCATCTGAACCCAGCAATAAGGCCAGTGTGATTTTATCCACAGACTCTTTCTAATCTACCTGCTTTTTGACCTCTATGCATTTGTTAATGGTTGATATTGATGATACATATATTGTTTGATTGGTAATCAGATTTGGGACAACAACAGTATATTCATTTGTTTGCACATAACATGTATGTTGCAGTTGAGGCTTGGCAATGACTGACCATTCACATAACAGAGTTTAATTTCGGCTGAGTTGGGGAAGCTGTACCTTGCAATTTGATCGGTTGTTTGTATATGGTTGATATTGTGTGTGGACCTGGCGTTGTTTGCTCTTACATCTGTAGGGTTGTTTTTGCATCCTCTGAAGTTGGCAAATTTATTCATTTGTTTGTTGATTGTGATAAAAAGGGGGAATATAGGTAGTAATAATAATAGTGTATCAATTAAAATAAACATAATAATAGGATAATAGAAGAGAGTTAAGGTAATTTTTAATTAGGTTGAATTTGATTACAGATAAAAAGGGGGTGTTACTATTATATCAAAAATGGATAACTCAAAAGTAACTACTCCTGTTGAGGTAGTTCAGAAGAATAATTCTTTAATTAAAGGTATTGCAAAGATGTCACAGAAATGGTGTAAGCGTTGGCCTGAAATTGAGCAACCATGGCCAGTGATAGGAACCTTTAATCCAGAAGTAATAAAAACAATACAGGTGCTTGTGTCCACATATAAGGCAGACGAAAAGAAAGGAAGAAAAGGTGAAAGACGTAAACAGAAGAGACAAACGGAGCTTGGCATTCTCCAGTTGTTTGAGAAGGAGGGACAGAAATGGATGGAGATGAAGTAAGACTGTGAAGAGAAGACGGTAGATGAAATGAAAAAGAATGTGAAGAAAACAGAGAAGTTACTGGCAGAGATTGATGCACCCTTTTCACATGTAGTTCCAGTACAGAGACCTCCGCCGTATAAGAAGGAGATGGAGCTCAAGGAAGTTTATCCTCAGCTTCCGGTAATTAGTCAAGAGGGCAATTACCACATTAAAAATGAGGCTGAGCAGGTTATAGAGTGGGGAAAGCAGAGACAACTATTAGGATGTATCCAAGTACAAAAAGTAAAAAGAAAACGACACATTTGGAGACTGGAGGACGATTGAGAATTAAAAGGATGGATTTTGGAGAAGTGGAGGATCAGAGTGATGAAGAAGAAGCCATGGGAGGATATGATCCAGCAGTCAGAAGACTACTGGTCAGAGCGGAAAGAAGAGGAGGTAAAACAGGAAGAAGAATGGAACTGAGAGATGAAAGTGAAGTTGAAAGTGAAAGTGGAAATGAAAGTGAAAATGATGACAGTGATGAAGATTTGGAAAGTGATAAAAACTGCTTATAGAGAAGAAGAAAGACGACAGATTTTAAGAGAAGTTGAAGAGAATATAGATCGATGCTGTAGATGTCTGGACAAATGCACTACACCAAAAGGAAGGAAGGCATTAGAAGACCAATTACAAGAACTGCAGATTCAGAAGAAAGAGTTGCGGAAAACAGGTTCCCAAAAATTGAACTTGATAAAGCCTGGTAGGATGTGTCCAGTTGTCATAAGAGGTCAGAATTTGGAGTATAAACCTTGGCAGAGTACTGACATGTCAGATATACTTGAGAAGTTACCTACTCTTCAAGATGGAGCACACCCTTGGATCTCAAAGTTGGAAGAGATCATGGTGGGGACGCAAGCTGCAGTAGGAGACATTAAGAGATTGCTGGCTAATATACTTGGGGTCCAAGCCATGGGGGAGATTTTGCAGAGAGCTGGATTAAACCGTTATGTGGAAACTGCTGTAAATGATTCAGAGCTTATTGCAGCAAATAGAGGTCGAGTATGGAGAGCATTGAAAGATACATTTCCAACAAATATACACCCCGACAACATTCTCATTGAGCCACTGGGACAGGAAGAAAATCCGAGAGCTTATGTGTTAGGAGCCTATCAGGTGTGGAGAAATGTCACAGGAAACGATCCAGAGGAGAGCCAAATGGAGCCAAGATACAGAAGGGGCTACCTCTACCAGTGCGGAGCAAATTGGCAGAAGTGGTTGGTCTTGGACATATGGCGAAGGGTGTATATACAGACCATGTAGCACATCAAGTGGACCTGTATAGAAAGAAGGAGTATGATCAGAAGGAACAAGATCAAGAAACTCTTCAGAAGCTTAATCAAAGACAATTGGTGGATAACAAGAAGAAGGAGAAGAAGCAGGCTTTAGTTTTACAGAGCCAGCCTGAACAAAATCAATCATCTCCACAATTGCAGCCAAACCAGGTTCAGTTTCAATCACCTCAACCGTCCCCAGTGGTCCCTGTTGTTTATAACACACAACCAACTTTTGGCCAGCTGCAAATATGGAGAGGAAGAGGTCGAGGAACCTTTGGAAGAGGAAGAGGAAACTTTAATTTCCAACAGTTCTCAGAAGTGTGTTATAACTGTGGACAGTTTGGACACTTTGCTCGTGAGTGTGATAGACCAGGAGGAAACTTTGGAGGAAATTTCAGAGGAAACTTCAGGGGAAATGCAAGAGGAGGATTCAGAGGTCAGCAATTGATGATCCGGGGACCAGCGAACCCTTATAGGGGTCCAGAGCAAGGATTTTAGGGGTGCCTGGAAAACTCGAAAGGGGGGTGTCAGCTGGTAGTGTCAGGGCCGGAACAAGATCCAACAATAATGGTGAAAGTAAATAATAGACCATTAGAAGTGATGGTAGATAGTGGAGCGGCTTTCACCTGTATTCGGCCTGAAGATGCTATACACCTCCCTATGTCTGGTCAATTGATACGGACGATCGGGTTGGAGGGAGTGAAACAGCTGGTACCTCTTACAAAACCAATTGAGCTCTGTTACAAAAATCAGAAGACTACAATACCTATATTGGTTTCAGAACACACACCGATTGCACTGTTAGGAGGAGATGCCATCTGATACTGATTACCAACTATTGATGACAACAGATGTTGAGGCCTCTTCAGTATACTGGATTGGAGATCTTAGTGCAGAGTTTTTGGAACCTGTTAAATTGTGGGAGAAGTTCATTGTAGCAAATATGCCTGATGCAAAACTTCCAGACTATTCGCTTCATTGTACGCTCAAGTATTTTAAGGACACTGCCCAGTCAAATTGTGAGGAGTGGATAAGTCATCAACCGAAAGAAGTTGAACTCACTTCGTCTTGTATAATTTTGGGACCACAAGGAGCAGCAATGATGGTTGATATGAATGAATATGTGAGCGAAGAATATAAAATCAAAGAGAGTGTACCACATGTGACCTTGATGGTGTCTGAAGAATATGAACAGAAATATATAGGAGAAATGATGGCGGAAGCAGTAAAAGCTGTTTTTGCACCAGTAGAGGGGAATTCTGCCATCTGGAAGAGTGAGGATCAGCGGTTTCTCAAGATTATGATATCTGCTCAAGGACATGGGCGACCACAAGTTGTCCAAATGACACATGAAACGATATGTGGGGTTGAAATGGACGCAGACGTTTTGAGGAGAGAAATGTTACAGCAAGTACCTGAATGTTTGTGGTCTCGATACAGTACTGATATTGGTCTTGTTAAATCAGCTCAACCAGTGAAAGTGGAACTTAGACCTGGAGCCAGACCTCCTTGGAAGAATCAGTATCCAATGAAAGAAGAGGCAGTTCAAGGGATTGAACCACAGATTGAAGGACTTCTGAGAGCAGATGTGCTGAAGATAACTCAAAATCCTATAAGCAATATGTCATTGTTGCCTTTACAGAAACCAGATGATTCCTATCGCATGGTTCATGATTTGAGATTTGTGAACGAAGTAGTGACCGATTTTCCAGCAGAAGTGCCAGATCCGCATACTTTGTTAGCTCAAATTCCCCCAAATGCTACACATTTTACAGTATTGGATTTATGTGGTGCATTTTTCAGTGTTCCACTGAGCGTAGAAAGTCAGGGTTTGTTTGGGTTCACATACAAGGGACAGTTTTATGAGTACAAAAGGTTGCCACAGGGATTTAAACATAGTCCTCATATTTTCAATAAAGTATTGAAAGATGATTTGGCAGGACTAGATCAAAAATTAAAAAGTACAGTGGTTCAATATGTAGATGACATTATTATTTGTTCACCAGATAAGGAAACATGTCATGAAGACTCAATTAAGCTGTTGCAAATTTTGGCAGAAAATGGTCACAAGGTCTCACAGAAGAAGTTGCAATATTGTCAGGAGAAGGTAGTTTATTTGGGTCAAACAATATCACAGGGCCACAGAAGTATTTCTGACAGTCATTTAGAGGCTATTCGAAAAGCTCCAAAGCCCCGAACAGTCAGGGAGATGATGACATTCCTCGGTATCACTGGTTACTCTTCAGCATGGATTGAAGATTATGCAAGTTTGACAGGACCTTTAAGGGCTATGATTAAAGATACTGGGAGTACTCAACTTCATTGTAATCTTCTCTGGACACAGGATGGTTTATTAGCCTTTGAAACGATTAAACAGAGGTTACAAGAAGCTCCAGCGTTAGCACTTCCAGACTATTCTAAGAATTTGTATCTACCCCAGCTGGAGGAAAATATGCATGTGCAGTTCTTTGTCAGCCAACAGGTACAGGGAACAGTCCTCAACCTATTTCATATTATTCTACTGCTTACTCAGATGTTGAACTTGGACTACCACTGTGTTATAGAGCAATGGTGGGAGTCTATTTAATGTATGACAAAGCATCTTCGGTCACGAGGGGATATCCAGTGACAATTCTTACTCATCATAGTCTCAGAAATCTTTTGAACTATGGCAGGTATACGTTGACCATGCCTAGACTTAGAGACTATAATAGGCTTTTAGAACAGGAGGATGTCACATTAGTCAGATGTGTTTCGATAAATCCAGCTGAGAATTTGTCAACTCCAGAAGATGGTGAACCACATCATCAGCGTTCAAGAAGCAGAGAAATACTCAAGATTAAGGTCAGATTTGCAAGCTCTCCCACTGCGTGAGGCAGATGTAGAGTATTGGACTGATGGGTCCTGTTATCGTGTGGGAGATAATTTGAGTGCTGGTTATGCGGTGGTAAAAGCCCAGGGAACAGGATTTGTTGTTGAGAAAGCGGAAGTGGTACCGCAGCCTGCATCAGCGCAGCTTGCTGAATTGGTGGGGTTAACTGAAGCATGTCTTTTAGCGGAAGGCAAGCGTGTGACGGTCTATACAGATTCTGCATATGCTCATAATGTGTGTCATTTGTTTGGATCGGTATGGAAAAATCGAGGGTTTAAGAAAACAGATGGTTCCCCAATACAGCATCACACTCAGATAATGAAACTTCTCCATGCTATGATGAAACCTAAAGAAATAGCAATAGCTAAATGTGCAGCACATAAGAAGGATGTGTCAAGAGTCACTCAGGGTAATAAAGCGGCTGATGAGTCTGCAAAAGCAGTGACAGGAGCTGAGAAGTTGGGTAAAGTTTTCTTGGTCACACATGAAGTAGATTTGGAGGATAAGATTACAGTGAAAGATGTGGTCTTAATGCAGGAAGCTGTCTCTGAGGTGGATAAACAGTTGTGGGTAGATCGAGGGGCAACACAGGATTCTACTGGTCTTTGGAGAAATCAGGAGGGGTGTGATGGTTCCTCCAGGTCATATTCCAAAGCCAAGGGGTCCAATGCGTGAGTTGGTGGTGGATTTTGTCGATATGATGAAACCAGTTGCAGGTAAAAGAGGTACATGTTGGTCGTCGTGGATAGATTTTCACGATGGCCTGAGGCTTGTCCAACTAAGCAGAAGGATGTTCAGTCAGTTGCAAAGTTTCTGTGCAGGGAGGTCATAAGCAGGTGGGGACTTCCTGATCGAATATCTTCAGATAACGGGAAGGAGTTTGTGGATAAGACTGTGAAACTGATCTTACAAAAATTGGGGATTAAACAGCGTCAGGGGCAGTTTATCATCCACAGAGTCAAGGGAGAAATGTGTGTGTGTTGATGTTTGTTTTTAAATATATTGTGTCTATTTGTTTTAATGTTTGCAAAGATACTGGTGTGCTGTCTTTTCTCCACTTAGAAGGATATTGAAGGAGGATCAATGTGAGAAGCTGGATGCTCGGGGACTGAAGGACCCTGAACTAGGACACTGTGATGAAGCTTTGCAGTGCCAGTGGGAAACGAATGGAGCAAAATGGAAAAGAATCACAGTGCAACATACTTTTGTTTTGTCAATGTTGTAATGAATGTAATTAAGTTATGTGTTTGTTAAGAAAGTGGATGTATTGGAACCTCAGTTGTTTTTTTTTTGTTTTCGGGGTGTTTAAGGAAAGTAATGCTAGGAAGGGAAAGGTCCAATGGAGGGTCCGATGGGTCGACCAGCCTGATGTTGGATATGGTTTTGATTTAATTTCTGAGGTATCCATATATATACTCTGCTTAAGATATTTCCCTATAAATTTTAGAAATCCTTCTTTTTTAGTAGGCTTGGAGTACTACTGTGTGGTCGCCTTAGACAGAGGGGCCGTGAGAGAATTTCCTGTCTAGATTGAAAGGTGGACATTTTAAGAAAGATGACTGTCTGATAGGTTTTCGCTCTCACACTCCATGAATTTGTTGTATTGTTAAGGGTTGTGCTGTAACTGGCACTGTAAGAAGGACATATCTTTCTGTTATAACAATGAATATGTTTTTGTGTTTGAATGTGTGTATGTGTTTTTTGGTGGTCGAGACTCTAGGAGCCTCGAAGGGGGGAAATATGTAGTATATTATCTTCTTGTTTTTCTCTTCTGTCCCTTTCCTGTGTTTGGGGGATGTGAAGTGTGTATAAAGTTCAAAGGTCAAAAGGTCATTTACAAATGCTAGCTCGTAAAACTAACCAGGACATAAGACCTAAAGTTTTTTTGTGTAAGGGGGTTCTCGGGGATGATCATCCTATATAAGGTGACTGTGGGAGCTGAACGAGAGAGGGGATTCGACGATTGGCCAGAAGCTCTCTCAGATTCCGCAAGAGTTTGACATTGTTCTTTCTTGTAAATAAACCTTTTTAAATGCAAGATAAGACTTGTCAGCGGTGATCACTTCTTTCTTCAGCACATCAATATACAACACTCAGAATGTAGCTGTTTGAGTATAGCCAGGCCAGCTAGCACATTCTTCATGTTGACAGTGTAGAAGTGCTGGTGGCCTTTCTATTTAATGTGTCTTTTTAGTTTTACTTGCTGTAGCTGTGCTTCAGTGTTGGGCCTCGGGAGACTGTTCACAATTGAACAGCTCTGTGAACAGCCTCCTGTTGTCCTTTTGGCAAAGCGATTATTTTAGCGAAAGGCAGGATTTTAGCAATGAGCTGCCTTTCAAGCACATTAAGTATAGTAAATTCTGGGGGGATGGGTGCTAACTCTAGATTGTTTGCTACTGCAATAGCTGGCTTTCTGTCTGCTCAGGTGGTTGTCACAGGTGGGGCAGATCCACTCCTGAAGTCTCTCACGAGGAAAAGAGCAGGGGGAAGAGCAGTCATCATCACAGAAATGAACACAAGCATGCTGCTGCCATTTTAGTGTGTCTGCTATATTTCCCTCTCTTGCATAGCTTGACATGTTGGGAAACATTGTTCTGTTACAGACAGTGCAAACATGTGTGGGTCTGTGTCTAAATGTTTCACGGAAGGCTGCTATGGCTGCTTCCATCACAGGATCCATCAGGGGCTGGGGAGGTTCCTGGTGGTGGGTAACAATGTCTCTGTATTTTCTCTGTATTTTAATTCTCAGTGCTCTCTGTAACTTATAATTGATGCAAAAGGCAGCATTTGTTGCAAGTTTGGATGTTTTCTGCTGGCTAATACGTTGTATGCAAAGTCGTCTAAACTCTGGGTCATTATGATATTTCAACTTTAACTGTTCCCTTTTCTTTTCTTTTGCCTGTGGCTCTGGTTGCCTGTGTACCTACTTGTCATGTACAGTATCTTATTTTTTCGGACTTCGAGATTCATGTTGTACCTCTGGGACAGGTACTTTTTCTTTTTGCTACAGAAAGCAAATACTGCATGTGTCTTGTATTTCTCTGTGAAGTTCTCCCTCCGTTTGTTCTGGAAAGTGGGATCTGTCTTGTACTTCTCTGTAATGTTCTTTCTCTGTTTGCTACAGAAAACGGGATCTGTCCTGTACTTCTCTGTAATGTTCTTTCTCTGTTTGCTACGGAAAACGGGATCTGTCCTATACTTCTCTGTAATTTTCTCCAAAAAAGCATTGAATAAGGTCAGCTGGACTTGTAGAATTTCTTGAAGACGTTTTGCCACTCATCCAAGTAGCTTCTTCAGCTCTGAAGAATACTGATTACCATGACCTGGATGACTGAGAACCTTCACAGACATCTCTGTAATGTTCATTATCAGTTTGCTCCAGAGAGTGGGATCGGTCCTGTACTTCTCTGTAATGTTTGTTAGCAGTTTGCTCCGGAAAGTGGGATCTTTACTGTACTTCTCTGTAATGTTCTTTATCAGTTTGCTCCGGAAAGTGGGATCTGTTGCATATTTTCTGTTGAGTTTTTCCTTCTTTTTGCTTTGAACTTCAGGATCTGCATAGTAACTCTTGAATGACATTGGCCGTTGTTGTGTTTTTGCAGCCTGAATTTTTTTCATTCTAAATTCTGGACAGCTGGCATACTTCATTTTTTTTTACGTTGGATTCTTCTTGTCTTGTCTTCTTGTCCTTTTTACTTTTAAACTGGTGTATTGTCTTGAGATTTCTCGCAGGCAGCAAATAAGTGCTGATTAATTTTTCCTCATTCATAACCATATACTGCATGTGTCTTGTATTGTGACGTACAGGTGTTTCTCAGTGGGAGACGATGAAACGACCAAATACCTCCATACAGCTCGTCCATACTGACCCAAGTGTCCTGAAGCTCCAACATGAAAAAGTTGATCGGAAAACATGAATTCTATCCCTGTTTCTAGCCTCGTAGCAGTACCTCCCAGTGGCTCTGTTGTTGTTTGTGCATGTCGTGAGATTTCCTGCGACGTGTTTCGTCTTCACAACAATGGAGAACATCAAAACATCCGCAGCAAATCTTGCAACATCGCCAACAGAGAAAAGCTTTGCCAGATCCTGAAGGGGGACATTCCACAGTATCAGCAGTCATAAAAATGTACTCTGAAATCCCTAGTGGCCGAACAGTGCCAAATTCGTTGTGCCTACTTCAGACGGAGTCCTGAAGCGACCAGCCAAATTTGGTCTTTGGAAGTCAAAGCGTTGCCAAGATATGAGAAAACTTCCTGTTTGGCGGCTTCAAATGAGGCAAATTTGTTGCCTCAAAAAAAATTAAGAAAGTTCATATAACTTAATAAGCATGCTTAGTGTTAACTTATTTTTTTCATTTTGTGTGGACTGCTTGATACAAATTTAACCCTACTTAGAATTACTAAATACCTACTACTTACTACTCACTCTCTCTCTATCCCATTTCTTATCTATTCAATTGTTATTACCTATGTAAGCCTATGTAGGCCCAAATAACAAACTGCCTGAGGCAAGTTTTTAATACGATCCATGACGATACTTCCTCCAGAAAGATGGCAGTGGAGATGGGCTGGAGGTCTACTGAACTTGGACCCTCATGAGGACTATCTTCATTGACACCTGTCAGCACACCAACAGTGCACTCTAGGGCCTCATCTCTCGCTGTATCCTACAAAGACACACACACATATTCTTCATGAACACTACTTCATTTGGTATGGTTAAACTAAAGCTATGGTCCACAAGGTCATTATATCCTTGAAGAGTGACACTGACTTTTCAACCTGGACTCCTGTTCCTTAGATTTAAAATGAATTAATGTGTACAATGTTTATGTGGCAATTTTTATTTTTATTTACTGGCTGTTTAAATACCGCTCAGATTAGCTGAGAGAGAAAAGACCAATTAACAGAGTAATTTGCAAGGCATAAGCACAAGTCAGACAGGAAATAGAATAGGTTGGGCTGGATGATCTCATTTAGAACTTGATTGATGAACTATCATACATATCAAAAGCAAAATTAACCTACTTACCATCCAGCTCATGTTCTGCATCAGCTCATGTAGCTTCTAGGTTCTGATTTTCTGCCATGTGAATGCCCCTCTGATCATGGAAATTCACAAACTGCCGGGAAAAGTCTTTCATTGTGAGTCAGTACCTCCATAAATTACTGGTCTCAGAAAAAAAATCAACTCCGACAGCGGGTGTGTGCGTGCACGTGACGAGCACACCTGCGACCGTTTCTCCTCAAATTTAACGTGACAAAAGTGTTTAATGTTCCCTATTTTCAACACCAAGGATGTCGTGGGTTGAAAGCATATACCAAGTTCGATCAAAATTTAGCCATGTTATGTCCAGAATATAGTTCAGCTAGCACAGAGCTTTATAGCTGAGCTAGCGTTAGCCGACATTACTACACACATCATTACTAGCAAACACAAAAAATATGTCGCTTACTTACAGAAAGTGCCGTTGCAGGGATTGCGCCCAGCTCCTCATCCGTAGCAGGTATGTTGTTAAACGTCAAACGTAGAGATGAAGGAGCTGCGCATGCCCACAAGTCGAAGAAAAAAAAAAAAGCGGGCAAAGTTTTCAAATCATAACTGAAGCAGAGTACTAATACCACTCCGTAAAACTACTCTGTTAAGTACATCTCCTGCAGTGAAAGTTTCGATGAAGTAAAAACATATATCCACAAAAAGAAATACTTAAAATCTTAAAAGTAAAAGTAGCATACTACTGATTATTATCATATATCACGTAGGCCTGTGTATTATTACATATGTAGCGATGTAAAAAGTACAATATTTCCCTCTGAAATGTAGAGTAAAAATTTTCACTGATTATTTTTGGACCAAATTTGGACCACATTGGACAGACTAAACACAACCTAATTTTCAACAACTATCTTTGGACTAAATTTGGACAAAATCAGACGGGCTAAACACAAGGCAATTTTCAACTACTATTTTTGGACTAAATTTGGACAAAATCGGACAGACCAAACACAGCCCAATTTTCAACAACTATTTCGGGACTAAATCAAAACTATGACGGACCAACCAGATTTAGCATTTAAAACCAATGTCTATATGACGTCTGCTGTTTGGTGGGAAAGTGTCCGACCAAATTTGGTCTTCGGAAGTCAAAGCGTCGCCGACATATGGGCAAACTTCCTGTTTTGCGGTATTGCCGCCAACAACAATTGGCTAACAAGACAAGTTGGTATTAACTATCAATGGGCCACCTCACAGTACCTGTGGATGTCACAAAGTCATTGCAAATACAAACCCATCAAGAGACAGGAGCAAAAACCATGTTTTTCTAATTACAGCGCCCCCTAGAGGCCAAACGACACCAAAGTCATGGTGTGCACTTTGGACTGGGTCCGGACCCATAATACCAAATGTGATGTCAATATGTCTCACCGTCGCCAAGATATGAGCTCACATCGAAAACGGCGCCTTCGCTGCCACATTTGATTGGCTGTGGTGGGCGAACAAATGCGAGGCCGAGAAACGCAATATGTAACTTTTGTGCGGCTTGGTCTAAAGATAGTCTGTGCCGATTTTCGTGAGAATTGGACAAAATTTGCGACCCGTGAATCTTTTTAAAGGTTTTTGACGAAATCCAAGGTGGCGAAAAATCGATCATGATGCATTATGAAGACATAGGGTCGGCTGAACTCAGCATGATCCAAGGATCACAAGGATACCTTGTTTGTAAATTTCAGGTGTACGGTTCAAAAGTTACGTACGCAAATATACCTCCAAATTTGACGTGTTGCTGGCGTCGGCAATTTTGATTGGCTTTTGCGGGCAAACGGATTGGACAATGAAAATGCCACTAAGTAACTTTTGTGTGTCTTAGTCTAGATAATCTGTGCCGATTTTCGTGAGAATCGGACAAAATTTGCGTCCCGTGAAAACTTTTAAAGGTTTTTGACAAAATCCAATATGGCAGACAAATTTTTGCAATTGCATGAAAAGGTTTGCCAGGTCCTGAAAGGGGACATTCCACAGTATCAGCAGACATGGAAATCTACTCTGAAATCCTAACACTTCGAGAGAAAAAAGCAAGAACGCAATTTGTGGATTACAGCGCCCCCTAGAGGCCGAATGACACTGAATTTTTATTGCGCATTTTGGAGGGAGTCCCGAAGAGCCCGGCCAAGTTTGGTCTTCAGAAGTCAAAGCATCGCCGAGATAAGAGCAAACTTCCTGTTTGGCGCCGCCGTCGCCGACAATGATTGGCTTACATGAAAAGTTGGCATGAACTATCAATGCGGCACCCCACAGTACCTGTGGATGTCACAAAGTCATTTCAAATATAAACCCATCAAGAGATATGAGCAAAAAACATGTTTTTCTAAGTACAGCGCCCCCCTAGAGGCCAAACGACACTAAATTCATGGTGTCTACTTGGGATCAGGTCAGGACCATATTGCAAAATGTGATGTCAATATGTCACACCATGCCCAGATATGAGCTCACATCGAAAACGGCGCCTTCGCCGCTGATTTCAATTGGCCATAGCGGACGAACGAGGTAGAAATTAAAAAACCCATCTAGTAACTTTTGTGCGGCTTGCTCTGAAGATAGTCTGTGCTGATTTTCGTGACAATCGGATAAAATGTGTGAGGCGTAAATCTTTTTTTTGACAAAATCCAAAATGGCGGAAAATCTATCATGACGAATCATGACGTCATAGGGTCGGCTGAACTCAGCATGATCCAAGGATCATAAGGATACCTTGTTTGTAAATTTTGGGCGTAGGTTCAAAAGTTACATACGCAAATGTACCTCCAACTTTGACCCGTTAGTGGCGCTAGAGCGTACCTACTGGCAACATGTAACTCAGACAAATTTAATATACCACTGTCCTTAAGCTATGTGCAAAATTTCACAACTTTTCACCATACGGTTCTATGGGCTGCCATAGACTCCAAAGGAAGAAGAAAGTGGAATAATAATAATAAATATAGCTGCATGCAGCAATCGGGGGTCCAAGCAGTTATGGATTCCATACAGCAAGATAAATACATGGAGAGATGCAAAAAAATCCGTCCGAACCGCCCGCCACACCTGTGGAAATCTGCGCAGACACGCACATTGCTGTAGCCATCTTGAGAATTGCGCAATGCATTGTGGGACGCGTAGTTTCCGCCGCTTCCTTCCGCCACGTGTGTTTGCAACGGTACTCTGTGTTAGATGAAATAATCTTCATTTGCATCCATAACAATGGCTGGATACAATCAATGTGCCGTGTGCGGATGTAGCAATGATCGCCGTTGTAATTTCAAGTAATGCGTATGTCAGTAGATGTCTTGTTAAATGTTCCCAATTTGATGAAGATGTTTTATATCATGTAACTGTTATGGACGAGCTGAATGTATGTGTAAAGCTCCGGAAAATAAATTGACGTATGTTGTTACTAGCTTGTGTAAGGATAAGGAAACAATTGTGATCATCATATCATAAACCGTAATGTGTTATTATTAAATATATCATTTACAGTGTGTTGATTATCAATATCAATCTGTTTTTATAAATGCCTACAAGCCTTTCAATGGCGTTGCACATGATCTGCATTTTCAATTGAACCAATTTATATAGTATCATAAATATATGTCAGACATTTCTAATAATTTCTCCGGTCATTCGCTCTGAAGCAGTTTCTTGTCCGAGCTGTTGTGTATTGTTAAAGTTGAACAAAATAACACGAAACACAACTGCTGCTTACTCTCCCACTGATTGTGATTGGGACATAATGCAATGAACGTAAAGACATTAAACGTGTGGTACATGTTTCAAAGGCTGGGCGAACAGGTGAACACCGGGCTCTCTCCGAGGGGAGGGGGCATGAACTAAAGTACAGCATGTACAGTAAACGACTTACGTCGCGAAAATCAAGACAAGTAATAGCACTAATGTGGTGAATTAACGGCATCTGGGAATGTAATTTACATGTTTATAGGACAAAATGTGTGAGATAGCAATGCCAAAACACACGGGAGGAGCGGCGGAAAGTACGACTCCCAGAATGCATTGCGCGCTGCGAAAATGGCTGCCTGCCCGCCGTCGCATTCTATGGGGAAGTCTATGGGGAAGTTTCTGGCAGTTTTTCGCGACTTAGATCGCGGAAAATTAATATATCAGCACGAAAAGTAATAGTACTAACGTGGTGAATGAGCGGCGTCTGGGAATGTAATTTATATGTTTATAACACAACATTTGTGAGATTCCCGTTGCACAAACACAAAGCGGTCGGTAGGGGGCGGAAACTACGACTCACAGAATGCATTGCGCGCTGGGAAAATAGCCACCCTCCCGGTGTCCCTTTCATTTCTATGGGGAGATTTTTGGCAGTTTAAAAATATCAGCACGAAAAGTAATAGCAGGCATGGCGCGAATGACGCCCTCTGGGCGTCCACACTAATTAGAAAACAGCCGAGATGTGCGACCTTTGAGCTCCCCCTGTTTGGACAGATGTGAAAAAAATGGGCCAGCAGTGGTTCATATGAAGAGACAGTAGAAAATGTGTGGTCTTTCAGTTCCCCCTGGTGGGAAATGAAAAGCAGTTCAGGTCTACATGCAAATACATTAAAGCATATGAGGCAACGCGTCATTTTTGCTGACTGCAGTGCCCCCGATAGGCCTGAGGAAACCAAATTTGGCGTGTTTCCTTGGCGTGGGGTCTGGAGACGTATTGCTAAATTACATTTCGATTCATCAAAGCGTTCTCAAGATATGACCTCACATCCCGTCAGGAACCATGGCAGTCAAATTTGATTGGCTGTTGCAGGCAAACGGATTGGACAATGAAAGTGCCTCTTCGTAACTTTTGTGCAGCTCAGTCTGAAGATAGTCATTGCCCATTTTTGTGAGAATCAGACAAAACTTCCTATTTTGGGGTTGGATGGGCTAAAACGAAAAGTTGGTATTAACCATCAATGGGGCACCCCACAGTACATGTGGATGTCACAAAATCATTTCAAATACAAACCCATCAAGAGATATAAGCAGAAACCATGTTTTTGTTACAGCGCCCCCTAGAGGCAAAACGACACAAATTCATGGTGTCCACTTGGGACTGGGTCCGACTGGGTAATACCAAATGTGATGTCAATATTTCTCCCCGTTGCCGAGATATGAGCTCATATCGAAAACGGCGCATTCGTAGCCACATTTGATTGGCTGTGGTGGGCGTACAAATGCAACAGTGAGGACGGCAATAAGTAACTTTTGTGCGGCTTGGTCTAAAGATAGTCTGTGCCAATTTTCGTGAGAATCGGACAAAATCTGCGACGCGTGAAACTTTTTAAAGGTTTTTGACAAAATCGAAGATGGCGGAAAATCTATCATGACGCATTTTGACGTCATAGGGTAGGCTGAACTCACCATGATCCAAGGATCACAAGGATACCTTGTTTGTAAATTTCGGGCATACGGTTCAAAAGTTACATGCTCAAATGTACTTCCAACTCTGACTCATTGGTGGCGTTACAGCGTACTTACTGGCAACATGTAACTCAGTCAAATTAAAGATACGAATGTCCTTAATCAGTACAGTTCCATACAGTTCTATGGGCTGCCATAGACTCCAATGGCAGAAGATGGAAGAAGATGGAAGAAGAAGAAGATGGAAGAAGAAGAAGAAGAAGAAACACAATGGGTTCCTCGCAGCTTCGCTGCTTTGTCCCCAAAAAGGTAAAAAAACAATGGGTTCCAGCAGATTCGCTGCTTGGACCCCAATAACACTAACAAAAACAATGGGGTTCCTGCAGCTTCGCTGCTTGGAGATAGGAGATAATCTAATACACTGTGCCAAAGGCTCCAATGATAAAATAAATAGCATTGATGAAATTGGGTCCCCCTGTCGACTGCTTCTGCTTATTCTAAAGGGAGGAGAATGTATGCAATTCATTACGGACCATAAAAAGGACCACTCAAGCTGGTCAAAGGCCTTCTGTGCATCAGATAAATGGCATAAACAGATAAAATAGCTTTTGATGAAAAATTGTCAGAAGTATCAAGGATATGTAATAAGCGGTGTACCGCCGGAAAGTCACTTTTTAACAAATCCACTGATTAATTAAAATTTAATTAACATTAATTTAATTTAATATCTGCATTTAATAAAGACACAGGGCAATAGTTAGTGCAGTCAGTTGGATCCTTGTCTTTTTTTAAAAGTAACGTTATCAGTGCCGTATTTACATCTCTTCCAAAGGATCCTTTCTGAATTGCTGTGTGAAACATCTCTAATAATGGTGGCCCTAAGAGGGTCCAGAATTTTAAATAGATCTCAAGATGTATGCCATCACTTCCAGGGGCCCTACCTTCATTCATTTTTTGCTAAGGACTGTTTGAGCTTATCAATAGATAGAGGGGCACCTAATATTGATGCTTCATCGGTTGATAAAGAAGTCAAGTTTAGTTTCTCAAGATAGTTGTTCTTATCTGATGCTGAAGAACAGTTGTCTGAAGTGTACAGCTGTATATAGAAGTTGGAAAATCTTTGAAAAATAGTGATTAACTCTATTTTTATATGGCAAACTCAGCTCTCTCTGTAATAAGTTAAGCTCTACTTTTGTTTTGGTTAATGACTTTTCTATTTGCTCAGAGTAACTTATTTGCTGAGATCGTTCTCGGTATTTCAGAAACTGCTGATCTACTGGAAGTTTCACGCACAGCCATTTCTACCATCTCTGAAACACAACACATAGAAACTCCTGTCAGCTAAGAACATGAAAGCATGGATCCATCCTGGCTTGTATCAACGGATCTGGTTGGTGGTGGTAGTGTAATGGAGTGAGGAATATTTTTTTGGCACACTTAGTACAAATTGAGTATCGTTTAAATGTCACAGCCTACCTCAGTACTGTTGTTGACCATGTCCATTATGACCACAGGGTACCCATCTTCTGACTGCTATTTCTAGCAGGATAATGCACCATGTCACAAAGCTCATATCATCTCAAACTGGTTTCTTGAACATGACAATGAGTTCACTGTACTTCAATGGCCTCCACAGTCACCAGATCTCAATCCAATAAGCACCTTTGCGATGTGGTGGAACAACAGATAATCAGCCAACAAATCTGCTACAACTTTGTGATGCTATCATGTCAATAAGTCGCAGTGTTTCAACACAAGGTGTGCCACGAAAAATTAAGGCAGTTCTGAAGGCAAAAGGAAGTCCAACCTTTCACAGACCTTACACAGAGCGTTTGACGTTACAGTATGTGGAAATAACTCTAATTTTCTGTTAAAGTATGGACAAACAGTCAGCAGTTTTCTGTAGAGACCACTTTTGTGCAGTTGGTTGGAGAAAGTCTTAACGTCATGACTCTGTTCAGGTTTTCAAAAGTAATTTTTAATGTTTTGTGGAAACACAAATAAAAATCAGAAAGAATTTATGCTTCTGTTTCAATGTGACAGGCCTGTGTAAACCCTAACATCTGACATGCACCTCCCCATAAATGTAAATACGTGCCACAGTGACCCAGATCGCAGGAGCTATTGGTCCAGTTGGTAGTAAAATATTTCTGCTTTGGTATTACCAGCTGCTTTTCTATGTCTGCAATTTTTTTAATTGGATTGTTTTAGATCAATCAAAACGGAACATATGGAAGAAAGAGTGACTGAGGAGATTTGAAGGGAAAAGCAATTGTATGACTCAACGTCTGAGAAATTTCAGTAATAGTTTTAGTCCCTGTTCTTGAATGAAAAAAAAAATAAAAAATCTGTGTTTTCAATGGAATGACACCTCAGGCAGTATAAATCTTTTACAGTATGATGAGTATTTGTCCAATACTTCTGTCCCATCTAAACCAAGTAGTACTTTTTTTTCCAATTACTGAAAACTAATACGTTTTGGATTTTCCCCTTTTGTTTTTGCACAAAGATACTTTTGTTGGGCACTGTAGTGGACATTATGGTCATAATTCACCATTAAGGTAGCAATGTCAGCTATTATAAGGGGTGTTTCACGCTGTGGTGTTTGCTGGGATGGTGAAAGTAAGAGTTTTTAGGATGAAAAAGGAAACTAATAAAGGACACGCAGTTGCATTGTCAATGTGAGAAATTGTCTCCACATTTTATTACCACAATTTCCAGACTGGTGATCCTGAAGTTTCGTTGCTGGATGTATTCCACAGTTGTTTTTGAACATGATGGTGAAGAATGCAGTGGCTCTGAAACTTCCAGGGTAGCAGGATTTCTTTAATGCTACCAAAGGTAAGTCTGTGGCTTAATGGATCCAACTTCAAGACATCATTCAAATCATGTCTTGAAGTTGATTCCATCAGGTGTATGGTCCGAAATGAAAGATTATTCCTTTGTTATGTGGAAAACATCTGAAAACATTTCACAGCCCACTAAAAGTCCTAGTAAACAGAAAACAGAACTTGTGTGGTCTGCAGTACATCTATGCTACAGCAGGGATAAAATACTGCAGAGACACATCTTCATGCAGCAGGATCAGGTGGATAACCCTCTGATGGACAATATCTGTGGGAGAAGAGGACAATGCGAGTGAAAATGCAATCTTAGCAATGATGGAACATACAATCATAGCTTTAACTTCATTAAATGGAAAGCATAATGGAGGAAACATGATCTGTTTACTTTGTAAGTCTTCGTAGTGTGATCTGAAGAACAGTGCTATAATAAAAAAATAATTTTAATATGAAACAGAGCCAGACATGTTTAAATATGCAACAGATATCCGAGATGAACTGATACTGCCATCAGTATCAGCCTGTACGACTTCACAAACAGCATAACGTTAACCTGTTGTTAACTGTGCATGTAGACAGTGGTTGGCAAGTCAGCTCGATGTTAAGGAGATTCTTTTGGCTCAGAGAAGTGTTGTATATGAAAAGATTAAGTGAGTCTAATTACTTACTGCAGAATTAAATCCATGTGGTGTTTTCTCGTAGTTAAATGCTGATATAATATTGTGAGAATAATTCCACTGTGACTGGGCAGCATGACCAAAATGAAAAGTCTTCCATCTAATTGACATGTGGGTAACTGGATGAGGAGCTGTGAGTTGACTTACTGCACATGGCCTTGCTGGGGTTGACCTGCTGTCCCATGAGAAACTGCTGCAGCTTCCTGATGTCCACTCTGGCCTCCGCCATGACCTCTGAATCCCTGGTCTGAGATGAACCATCGTCCAGAGAAGCATCATCGCCTGGAGGGTCAGGAAGAACAACGGAACCAAGGAGAAAAATAAAAGGTTTGAGAAATGTGTGCAAAAATTCCTCCTACAAAAAGTTGGAGCTGCATGATAAAAATCATATGCCAAAATATAGTACTATGAATTTAATACAAAAGCACACTCATCCATGTAATGTTCAATTCAATTTCAATTTTATTTATATGGCATCAATAATAATACAAATTGTCTCAAGACGGTTTACAAAAACCGTCCTGAAATCTCCAGAGCAAGCCTGAAGGCGACCTCGGCAATGGAAAACTCCCTTTTAAAGGGAGGAATGCAGCTCATCTGCTTAAGGCCAGTCAGGCAGAAACAGAGGTCAGAGAGAAAAGAAGAGCAGGAGAAACAACATAAACAAACGTCTGTCATATATACACACATCAGACTTAAGGAAACATGTAGAATCCAATAATACATGAGATAACTGATGATGTTATGTGACAGTTTGAAAGTATAAGAGGAATCAAGTGCAGGTTGGAGAACAGTTTATCCAGGTAGGAGTGGACAACTGAAGGCCGTGAATACTGGGCAGATCGATGAGATCAAGACAACATATGTATGTAGTATAGAGCTCCGCAAGTCAGATATAGAGCACTCCAGGCCGTGAAAACTGGGCAGATTGATGTGACTACAACAACAGATGTAGCTTGGTGCTCCGCAGGTCTGATATACAGCACTTCAGGCCAGAGACCCTCACAGTGCTATTTGTAAATATACATTATTATTATTATAATTTTGCATTCAATGTTATGCTATTCAAATAATACACAGGTTCAAATATTAATTTTTTTATTTCAAACGTGCAACAGTAGAAGGGCCATGTAACTGCTGTAAACATACCTGATATAAAGACACCTAACTGCTGTGTGTGTGTAATTGACAGATAACGAAATCAAGAGATTCAAGTTTCAACATATGTTTAGTGCAACGCCTGCCCCTGATGAGAAGCACACAACTTATCTAACCTTGGATGAATGGGTGTTGATGGGAGCGAGCTGCACTGTCAGCTTCTCTTCTGCTAATATATATAATATAGAGCAGTAATGGTTAATTTCCACAAACTCGAAACGAAGGAGATGGTTCTACAGAAAGTCTGGCAGAAGAAGGGGATACAGGCGGGCAACAAGAAAATCAAACTTGACCATGATTACCCCACCAAAATTATTCAAACCATATCTGGGGCTCAAGAAAAAATTGAAAGAGAAGTCAATCCATTTTCCATTTTGAAAATAAGAATTCACTAGAACAATGGTGCTAAGAGCAATGACAATGCAGAGGGTTGCAGCACAGGACATGAGAACTAGGGGATTAACTGTGGATGTACTGGACGTGGATGCAGGGTGAGCAGAATCAAGGTAGGATACGGCGGTAGCACAAGCGAAGGAGAAGTTGGAAGAATACCAGAGGAGGCCTGATATCTCACATCAAATCAGAGTAAATAGGTAACTGGGCTTCAAATGACATTAACCTGTGTCAACACTTATTGGACTAATAAGGCAATAAAAATGAGTCATGACCTTTTGGTTGAGCCAATTAATACAAAAGGGCTTCAGATAATGTGATAAATGTTTATGTACCTCCAGAAGGCAACAAACACTTCTTTAATTGTGGAGTCAGAACCCCAAGTCTTCAATCTTCGACACTGAAAAAAGAATTTGGCATTGAAAATGATATTTGGCAGTTTCAATGTCAACTTATTGGCAGAATTTTAATGTGGAGGGGAGGGGAGGGGACTTACTGGTGGCTGGGGAGCTACCGCTACCGCTGTTTTTTTCCTATAGCTGTGTCTATTATAGTTTGGTCAATTCGCATGTCACACAATTTTTTTTTTTGTTTTACTTAATACTGTATGGGGAGCATATTTTTACAGTTCAACAATGGCCCATCACATTATGCTCCCGGTACTTAATGCATTCATATGAAGTCAATATCCGCTTCACTACATCCGTGTAATTAATCCCAGCATGTATTGATATGATCGTGTTCCCCCAATTTGCTCCACAGGCACAACCCACCTGAGGCTACAGCCTACTGCTCCAACTGTACACACTACTGCGTGAACAAATGGATAGGTCAAACAGCAGGAACAAATTTTCCCATTGTGGCAATCAAGGGTTACAATTTATTTATTTTTATTTAACATTGAGAGAAACATGAGAGAATTAGAGCAACAGTACCAAAAGACAAATGACGCAAACATATACAAACAAATTAAGGACACCAAAATAAAGATAACTGAATTATTGGATGAATATGGAAAGAAAGAATAAGCTATTTGAAGCAAAATTATTATGAGAATTGGTCCCAGAGCAATAAAACTCCTACCGAAGTGTAACTGAAAGCAGCAAGTAGTGAATACATACAAAAAAAATGAGATCCAGATACTAATGAACTAATCACAAACCAGAGAGTATAAAGAATATTTGTCAAGGCTTCTACAAAAAAAAAATAGAAAATTCACTCTGGAATTTTGAAAGGGCCATGGGGGGGCTACTGCCAGGGCTACCGTCTCTGTCAACATGGGAATCAACCCCACGACCAGAGCTAATCAGACAGACATACAATCATCTTTCACTGAGCACTAATTTTGAGTAGCTGTAATCATATGAGTCACCTGTGTTTGTGTGCGTGTGTATATGTGTGTAACTGTATGTGTGTAACTGTAATCACATTAAGTTACGTGTGTGTGTGTGTGTGTGTGTGTGTGTGTGTGTGTGTATGTGTCTGTGTATGTGCATGTGTATGTGTATGTGTGTGAGAGTGTAGTGCTCGCATATTTGGCGTGAATATACAGCTGTAATCACATAAAGTTACCTGTGTGTGTGTGTATCTGTAACTGTAATAACACAAAGTCACCTGTGTGTTCGTGTGTGTGTGCATATGTGGCAGAGGCTCACAGTTTAAATTCTGTACGTATCACTGCTTTGACAAGCACATTGTGACGGACACAACGAGTTTGTCTACTGTGGAAAAAATCATGTGTCGAGTGTGTAAATTGTGGGCAGGATGAGCCTGGAAAGGTTTCTGCCGAGCAGACCTGGTTGTTGTACATGATTGACAACAGCTTTCCACAGACTCAAGATTGCAGGCCAGGACTGAGCTGGCTTTCTTCACAAGCTTGTTGAGGAGCTGGATATTCGCCTCACACCAAACCTGGGCAGTCATAATCTTTTGGTAGGTTGTCTGAGACCCAGCATTCTGTTGCCACAGAGACCAGGCCCACAGCTGGGCCACAACTGCTGCGTCAATAAGGGTCCCCATCCTACTGTAATGCTGTAATGGCCTGAGTAGTCAAAATTTTGGTGGGGGTCATATGCTGCAGTTGGGGGTTAATGGAGTCTTCCCTCCCTTTCCAGGCTGTTCATGTTTAAGGTGGTCATAATGATTTGGTGGTCTGGGTGACTCAGCATTATGTTGCCATAGTCACCAGGTACACAGCTGTTGTGTTAATGAAGGCCCCCCTCCTTATGTAATGCTGCAAATGTCAGATCTGCTGTCCTTCTCCATTGCTGTTAATGTCTAAGGCTCCTCTGTGTATGTGGGTTCTGTTGTCATGGCTACGGGGGCCAATTGCTACCGTCTGTAAGCAGAGGTAGATATAAATACTCTACCTTAGGTTTTGCCCTCTGAACAACTGCTTATATCTCATTAACAACAGGTCGTACGGGGAAAATGAACGCATTAAAAGTGTCAGCCGAGGGTCCTCTTCCATTTAGTGTTTCTGCCACACACGTATGGCAAAAACTGTGGCCACTGTGACGGGGAGGGGAGGGGGAGGGGAGGGAAGGGAAGGGAAGGGAAGGGAAGGGAAGGGAAGGGAAGGGAAGAGTAGGGTAGGGTAGGGTAGGGAAGGGAAGGGAAGGGAAGGGAAGGGAAGGGAGAACAACATTTGCAAGCAGATAATGTCAGCGTTCTATCACATACTGACAAATGTGAAAAAGTTCACGTAATGCTCAGCGAACGCCTCGCTGGGCTAAGCCTGGAGTCCAAACCGTAGGACCTACAGGAATCAGACCTGGTACAGCAGTTCAGAAGCCTTAGCGAACTGAAAAACAGCTGCAATACAGGAGTCAACGCGTTGCATTGCCTCCTTAGTATAGTTGCTGAGAGATTGCAATATAGGAGTCAACACATTGCATTGCCTCCCTAGAACTAGAAAATTCTCGCGAAATTTTTGAGGGAGGCAATGCTGCTGCTGCACAGCGTTTCAGGGTTTTCTGCTCTGGAGTGATCATATTGTTTTGGCACACTTATTTGAATTGGAGGGGGACACATTTGGGTGTGCGGTAGAGGTGTGTGTGTGGGGGGGGGGGCATATGCTACAGCGGGGGGTTCGTGTTGTGTGATCTGCCCTTCTCCTTCTTTTCAGTCCATATCTAAGGTAGTCATAATGATTTGGCAGTCTGGGTGACTCTGTATTCCATCGCCATAGCCACCAGATACACAACTATTGTGTTAATGAAGGCCCCGCTGTAACGCTGCATTAAGTATTAATGCTGCATTATGTAATAATGTAATAAATTTTCACGTCATTATGTAATAACGCTGCATTTTGTAATAATCTGACGCAATTTGTAATAAAAATCTTGAACGCAATATGTAATAAACTTTGCCGCATTTTGTAATAAATTGTTACATTTTGCGTCAGTTATTACAAATTGCGGGTGTTGCACTTTTTTATGAAGAAAATGTAACAATTTGGTGCATTATGTAATAAACCACCGAAATGGATCTTTTAAGTAGAAAAAACATTAGGACCATCAAAAAACATACCGCTGCAACGAGTGGCATATTTTACTATCCGAATGTGCACGCAGCGGTTTGTGAGAGGAGAGTGGAGCAGTCGAAGAGAGCCGTGTAGCACCTTAAAATGTAATAAGTTCTTGAAAATGTAATAAAATGTGCACTTAAGTTGATCAAAATGTAATAAAACCCAATAATGAAATAACTTAACCAATAAGGTAATAAAATATCTTGACTGATATTGTAATAACATTACCGATGATGTAACACCTTATTACATTATTGGGAATTTAGTAAATTTTTCCCCCAAAACTGATAATGTAATATTTGACAGATAATGTAATATATATGTTCATTTTCAGTCCAGAGTTCTACATTTTGTGTTTTGAGAATCTAAGAATGTTATTATACACTGGTTTTGAAACAACAGAATGACTATTCGGTTAAACTACAGACCTTGAGTACCGTACAGCCATATGCATATGTGCAAATACTCAGAGACATGCAACTACATCCTGGTCCTACTGAGTGGGTGATGGACTAGACCAGAATTCCAGCTCAGACAAGCTTCTGAGCAGCACTGGAGACCCCAGGTAACTCTTCACTAAACTAACCTCTTCAGTCTGTTGATTTCCAACAAATCACTACCTCATGAAAACAACCACAAACCAACGAACCAACTTTCAGTAACACTGAAGAGAGTAGAGAGTATACACAAGCATTCATAACACCTGCATACACATTACATGACAGATGACATAAACATAGGCCACATATCCAAATATAAATGGTTATTATATCACTTTCAAGGTCAAATTGAGATCTTACTCTATGTCAAGTGACACAGTGTTCAGCTGACATGCTCACTGTCATACTGACAGTCAGCACCAAAATGACAAAACTTGATGACAACTGACCAGCTTACCAGCGTAAATCGGACAGCAAAGTAACATAACACACTTTATTTCAATAAAACGGCTGAAACAGCTGTCTATACCATGATATTTTTCCTCATAAATATCTTCAAACCACTTACAATTAAAAAGGCAAAAAAAAAAAAAGTGTGCATGTACTATAGCCAGCCACCAGGGTGAAATCCAAAAATGCGGCTTTAGTTTTGGGGAGAAGTTTGGCCCTCAGTAGCTCAACTTCAACTGGAAAATAATCAAAAGGCAATAAAATGAAAGGTATGAACTAACAACAGATTTCAGATTCAGAAAATCTCTTAGATCTCTTAGATTTAAACTAATATGAAATGCTAACAGGTGAACAACAAATTTTAAAGCTAACAATGATCTGAATAGCAACGGTAGGTTAGTAGGCTAGCGATGCCAGTTGCTAGTTTTAAAACGTTTCTGAGATGACAGCTTCACTGTTAATGAATTAGAGGAACGGGCATGAAACTTTAAGACTCCCATATGTATTGACTCAATATTGAGTGAGCAAACAACAATTTATCCAAGCATTTTAGAATCTTGGAGTACTTCCACTCCTGTAAGAAAGTTTGTCATTCATCTAACAAAACAAAGAAAGAATATTACATAATAGCATATGTTGGGACGCAGTCCATTCAAAATGGAGGACAAGGCCGCATGGCTCTCTGTGTTCCCCAGACAAAGAAGGCCTTTGGACTCAACCTCCCAGCAGCCTTCACCTTTTCACACTTAGGTGTGACAGTGTGAAACCTGTGTATGACCCCCATTGATCAGTGTATGGCCAAGACCCCTGAGGTCATCTCTTACTCTGTCTTACACTCTTACTCTTCTTTCACACGCATCCCAAGAAGGAGCTTTTCTGCTCCTCACAGCGAGCGACTGCTACAGCTCTCCAACTTCCATGAGGTCTGCACAAAGCAGAGGCCTCCACTGGACTGGACCTTAGTAGCAACGCAAGTGCCTACCAAAGAATTTAAGGACAGAACCAACTACCATGATACAAAGTCTGCTAGTTGACTTAACGAACAAAACAAAACAGAACAACTATTCGACTCTTCAAGGAGAACCAAGGACCTTCCTCAACAAAACTGGAACTACACAGTAGGACAGCTGTAGTTCACTCAACAAGGACAACAACAATTGGACTTTGCAACCCAGCAACAGCAGGACCAGCAAATCCCCACACTAACCACCATCTTCTCTTATTGGATGTGACTGGGTAACGTAACTGGGCCTAGTCAGCTTACCTGGTACATACCTTGACTATGCATTGAAAACTTCAACCCTACTAGTGAAAATTCAGTGGTGTCCTCTGTCAGAAACAGAGCCATGTGCCTAAAATTATATTATGATAAATTAACCACCAAGTATGTAAACAAGAAAAACAGAGGAGCACAAAGATCACAGTTTTAACAAAGCCAACATTGTAATAAAGAAGCTCCAGGGCTTTCAAGCTTTTAACTGAACTAAGCTTGGTCTAAATGAAGTCCTGGCAAAAGAATACCACATAATGGAGAGATTCTCGCCACAAAAAGTCCAGCTCTGGCAGTCACACCAAAGATCATTTTTACAATTGCCCTTGAATGCACCACTAAGGCCAGCCAACCACAAACCTTATTTCATGCTTGCTGTGGATTGACAGCTGAAACCAACCAATGACAAACATATGAGGGCAGAATTGAGATGTTGCTATGTTACAAGAGATGCATGTTGATGACACAGAGCATTTAAAGTTACAACATGGGCCATTCGAACAGAAGTATTTTTCTCATCCTTTACAACAAGAAGTAGGGGAGTAGGAGTGTTGATTAGGAAAAACCTACCTTTTATGGTATCTGACGGTGTTAAGGACCTAAACGATCGCTATGTGATCATCAAAGGAATTTTGCAAGATCAAGATTTTATAATGATGAATGTGTACTTTCCTCCTACCCACCCAGTCACCTTCCTTACTAAAATGTTTCTGGACTTAGCTTCATTCCTTTCTGATTCCACTGTTATTGTTGGCGGTGATTTTAACTTAATATTAAATGCACTTATTGACAAATTCCCACATAGTAACGTACCCCTCTCTCCTCAGGCCAGCACACTCCATGCTTTATGTGAGGAATTTGGGCTTATTGATGTTTGGAGATACACCCACCCCTCTGATAAACAATATACATTTTTCTCGGCCCCGCATAAGTGTCAAACCAGGATTGATTTTCTATTCATGCCAAGAACTGACACACTCAGTTTTATCATGCGAAATAAATAGTATACATATTTCTGATCATGCAAGAGTAATTATGGACTTTAATCTCAAAACAGTGTTACATCAGTCTTGTCACTGGAGACTTAATACCATTGTTCTTAAAGATGAGGAATTTACTTCCAACCTCTCTACAGAACTTAGAGCATTTCTGGAAATCAACACTTCATCGGCCAGCAATGCCTCTGTCTTATGGGAAACATGCAAAACTTATGCCAGAGGTTTAATTATTTCATACTCTGCAACAAAAAAGCGCCAAAGACTGGAGAAACAAAAATATTTAGAGAGTGAATTGACAAATACAGAAAAAGCATATATTGCCACTCCATCACCACTAGTGTGGTAAGAAATAACAACAACCAGAACAGCTCTAAATTGCCTTCTTACCAGGGATGCAGAGAATAAAATGAAATACACAACTACACAGAGGTTTTATGAGCACGGAGATAAAGCAGGTAAATGTCTGGCCTATTATATTAAGAAACGCACAGAATCCCAAACTATTGCAGCTGTGTCTGATAAGGATGGTCACAAGGTATACGAAAAAAAACTGATAAATAACTGCTTTAAGAACTTTTATGAAAACCTGTACTCTTCCTAACAAGCTCCAGAGGGAGAGCAACTAATGGATCATTTCGTTGCTCAATTGGAGTGGCCAAATTTGTCAGAAGAGCATAAGGCTGCCCTTAATAGTCCCATAACTAAAACTGAAGTGATCAAAGCTATTAATAAATTACAAAATGGAAAGTTACCGGGACCTGACGGCTTCTGTTGTGAATTTTATAAACAGTTCCAAAATATTCTTGTTGATCCTCTTCTTGATATGTTCAACCACTCCTTCGCTACTGAACTTAGAGCATTTCTGGAAATCAACACTTCCCACAGGAGAATTCCCACAGACACTGAAGGAGGCTAATATTTCCTTAATTGTAAAGAAGGGGAAGTGTTCTGATTCTTGCGGATAATACAGGCCCATAGCCCTCCTAAACGTGGATAGGAAGCTGCTTTCTTAAATCTTGGCCTCTCATTTAGAAAACCTTTTACCTATACTGGTAAAGGAAGACCAGACAGGTTTTGTAAGGTGTCGGAATTCAGCTAACAATGTTAGACATTTGTTGAATGCTATCATAGCTTTTAAACAAAAGTGGATTAATGGTCTGGTGCTTTCTCTCGAGGCAGAGAAAGCATTCGAACGAATTGAATGGTCTTTCTTATTGTATACACTGGGTAAATTTGGTTTGGGGGAGAACTTTATAAAATGGGTCAAAATTATTTATACTAGACCACAGGTTGCAGTCTTGACTAATGGACTCAGGTCTGAATACTTACAGAGGGGTGATGCAGGGCTGCCCCTTATTGCCCCTCCTATTCGCTTTGGCCATAGAGCCACTTGCTGAGGCCATAAGGGTGACTCCCACAATACATAGTTTAGAGATTGGACAGCTGTGTCAGAAAATAACCTCATATGTGGATGATGTTCTAATCCTTCTGGTGGATCCTGAAACATCTGTACCAAGTCTTAATGATGTGTCTGACAAATTCAATTGTTTCTCTGGCTATAAGATCAAACTGACTAAATCAGAGGCTATGCTCCTTGGTACCCTTTCAACAATACCAACTATTACACCTTCCTTAAAGCCAACTTTGCACCCTTATTTTGTAAAATTAAGCAGGACCTAGAGCGATAGATGTCACTTCCTATTTCCTTGTTGGGACGCATTGCTCTGGTTAAAATGAATGTGTTGCCTAGGTTATTGTATCCTATCCAAATGATTCCTGTTTTATTTTCTAGAAGGGAAGGATGTTGGAGGATATGAACGGGTGGCTCAGTTCTTTTATTTGGAACAAGCGTAGACCCAGGCTCAATTTTATTTACATAGCGCAAATTACAATACAAATTGTCTAAAGACGCTTCACAAAAACGAACCTGCAACCTCCAGAGCAAGCCTCCCTTTTAACAGGAAGAAACCTTGAGCAGAACCCAGCTCATATGGAGGGACCCATCTGTCGAAGGCCAGTCGGGTAGAAACAGAGAAGATAGAGAGAAAAGAAGAACAGGAGAAACAAGATAAACAAACTTCTGTCATAGATACATACATCAAGCCGAAGGAAACATGTAGGATCTGGTAATATAGCACATAGCTGATGATCTTATGTGACAGTTTGTGAGTATAACAGGAATCATGGGCAGGTTGGTGAATTGTTCATCTAGGTAGGAGTGGACAACTGGAGGAGGCCATGAAGACTGGGACAGATGTAGTTTATGGAGCTCCACAGGTCTGATACACAGCACTCCAGACCATGAAGACTGGGTTGGTTGATGAGGCCATGTCATCTACCAAGTTCAATGGGTGGCCTGGACTTGCCCAATATTAAAATTTACCAACTCTGTGCCCATTCAAGATTTGTAACTGACTCGGTTAAGGGTAAAACTTCAATCTGGATGGACACTGAAACAGCATTATTGTGGTGCACACTAAGTGACCTATTATTTTTTTGATACTTTTAAAGAAATCAAAGCTTTTTGTGCAAATCCTGTAACAATCAACACTCTAAAAGCATGGCGGCTTGTCCGTCGTCTTGAGGGAAGATGAAATATAACATCCATTTTCACTCCAATAATAAATAACCCTGCTTTTCTCCCAGGTTGACACCTTGCTCCACAGAGGTTTCCCTGCACACAGACCCAGGCCACCACGCCCTTGCTGCACACGCCCCATGATATCTCTAAGTCTGAGGGCAGCCTGTGCCTCCTGAACCGTGTCTTTTGGGTTCCACTTCCTCCCTGTTCTAACTGTGGGGGCTGTCCGCTTGACTACTGGATCTTTCGACTGAGTAAGAGTCATCTCCAGTCTAGCCTTAGCACACTTAAACTCCTCTGTTAGACTAGTTACTGGGAGCTCCAATATGTCTTTCCCATAGATAGATAGATAGATTACTTTATTCATCCCCGAAGGGAAATTATACAAGGCTGCATCACTTAAGCAGCGTGGGACACCAATCTCCTAATTGATGAGTTAATCATCCTTTCAAGCTTCTCAACCTTTGTCAGAGGGACCTCATACACTGTCAGTGGCCACATTAGTCGGGGCAATAACCCAAATTGCATGCATCATAATCTCAGCTTTCCTGGGAGCCCTGACCGGTCTATGCTTGAAATGGCTTGGATCATATCTTGTCTCAATCCCTGAAACTGTGCTACATTGCTGAGACTTCATACCACGTCACACCACCTTCCCAGACTCTTCACAGGCTTCTCTAGCACTGTGGGAATCACCTTATCATTTATAACAAATTTCTTATCTACTACCTTTTCTTTAACAACTGAGATACTCCTAGACTTACTTGGCTTCACCTTCATCCTAGCCCACTGCAAGTTGCTGTTTATCCAGCAGTCTGCTAGTACATGGAGCAGTTGACGTCACAGTTGTCATGTCATCTGTGGAGGCCCTAATTGGGGGGAGACCCTAGTGGATGTTAGCCACTAAGGTGGAACTGCCCAGTCTATTTAGGTGAACCCCGTCTCTGCAGAAGAGTGATATGTTCCAGAAAAGGTTAAAATTGTCAATAAAATTGGTCCTGCGAGCACCACTGAATGACTGCAGCCAGGAACTGAGGCGACTGAAGCGCTCAACGTTCTGAGAGAGCACAGGCAGAAGACCACTGATAAAGACTGACTTCCCACAATGCCTTAGAAAGTTTAGAAGAACTTTGAAGTCACTTTTTGTAGATTCAGATTGGCGATGAGCCGTGTCATTGTGACCCACATGAATAATGATGTGGTGGATGGAAGAAGGAAGAGACTGTAGGAGAACCGGAATTTTCTCTGCAATGTCAGTGACAGTAGGTCCGGGGAGACAATGAGTAACGACATTGAAGAAGCGGATACCTCTGGTGATGTTGTCTCTTATCAGGGTTGTTGGAGCGACAAGTTGGCGTGGCGTGGGACAAGTCCGTGCAGGGTCATGGTCGGGGAGATCAGCAGCGAGTGGAAGCTGAGATTGTGATGGCACGACTTCTGGACGATTTGGGCAGGGAGGGATTCACACTGGAGGCGCGGCAATGATGTGGCCTCCACTGCAGGTGGTCAGAGGCTACCATGGCAGTGTGTTGTGGCGTCGGTGGGCATCTGGGAAGCAGAGCAGTGGGCTGGACGTTCACCTGGAGCAATCCGTGCACCGGCAGGAAATAGTGGGGAGGGAGCCCCACCACCAGCAGCAGGCTGTGCCGGGACTCCACCGGCACAGGACTTCGGACCAGATTGGCTGTTTGGTGGGTGTGAAACTGGATGTGGGTCAGGGGCTAGCAGGGTCCCAACGAATGGTATCTTGGAGGGCAGCCTTGAGGGAGGCGAGCAGAGGGATTGCTCATGGGCAGCATCGATGCAGGAAGATAAAAGTTCCGATTGGACTTGGACCTCTGTGAGCCTCTGTTGTCCTCCACCTGTGAAAGACGGAGCTCAAGGGTGGTGACCAGGGGCCTCATGTATCAAAGAAACGTGGCGTACGCCCACGTCAACGTTAAGATGTATCAAAAGTGAACTGACCGTGGAAATGGGCAGTGACCTCCGCCGACATCATGGCTGGCATACGCCCGTTTCCACAGCTATTGTTCCTTTGGTGACACTAAGAGGCGTAATGTAATGCCCCGTGGCGTCCTGCACAACGTGGCACACCGCCACGGCATACCACTGCCAGTGGCCACTGCCCCCGCCCCCCTTTGGCACTCCTTTGCGCTCAATTCTATGTTGATTGGGATGTACAAACAAAAAGTGCTTGGATCCAGGCGCACGCACACTTTGATACATCAGATTTTTTTTGGGCGGACACCAATTTCTAGATTTTAGTATTTCAGTGAGAAATCCACGCAAGTCTTTGTACATGAGGCCCCTGATCCTCCACGACAGAGACGATGATGCGTTTAGCCTGACCTTCCTGGGTGCCGGCGATTTTGTCCAAAGTGTTGGTTAGTTTTGAAAACTTCTGTTCCATAATTTCACTTATGTTTTGGATAACTTTCCGCACCAGCTCAGACATATCAATGCTGCTAGCTCCTGTCTTGCCAGCTGCTGGAGAGGAAGTAGCCGCCATGCTAGGCCGCGGCAAGTGAACCGTAATCTTCGACTGGGTCGTTTGCCTCAAATTAGCCAGTCTTTATTTGCCGTGTTATAATATCGTTAGAGTAGCGTCAAGTTGGTAGAAGGTGCTTTTAGGCTGAAAAATATCAGGACCAGAGCGGGAGCTCCACGAAGACACAGCCTTCAGCCAGCCATTGTCACGTCCTCCTCTGGTATTGTTTTTGACAGCTTTAAATCTTTTTTTTTTTTTTATTGGCAGAGACTTTTTTTTATATAACCATAGATGAATGATCCTCTAAAAGATATGAACTGAATTGTGGTGTCCCCCAAGGCTCAATCTTAGGTCCAACTCTTTTTAATCTTCATATGTTGCCACTGGGAGACGTCATAAGGAGACACAGCACTCATTTCCACAGCTATGCTGATGGCACACCTTTACATAGCCGTGTCTCCTGATGACATTGACTAATAAATGCCCTTTTAAAATGCATCTTAGTTATGGCAGCGGGCAACTTCTTACAGCTCAATCAGGACAAAACAGAAGTACTTGTCATTGGTCTTGAAGCACACAAAGAAAAACTTTATCTAAAACTCAAAGTCCTGTCCTTAAACACATCTGAGTAGGTCAAAAACCTTGGTGTTAGTTTAGATTCAAATCTCATTTTTACTGCTCACATACAAAGTATGCTGAGGCTGCTGCCCTTGTGACCTGGACCCTGATAACTGGAAAAAGACAGACGCACGGGTAAAGATTATAACGGAGAGTGGCATTTATCATTTCAAGAACATTGCCACAGTGCTACCATTTTTTATCTCAAGCCAACACCAAGACACTAATCCATGCCTTTATCACCTGTAGAATTGATTATTGTAACACTCTTCTTTCTGGTCTCCCTAAGAAAAGCATTACTCTGCTGCAGCTTCTCCAGAACTTAGCTGCACGAGTTCTGACACGGACCAGAAAGAGAGCACACATTACACCAATTTTGAAGTCTCTGCACTGGCTACTTGTCTGCTTCAGAATTGTTTTTAAGATCCCCATAATTGTTTTTAAAGCTCTTAATGGTCCTAATTATTTATCTGATTTGCGTTTAACATATGAGCCCAAGTGAACATTTTATATTTTTTAGCCTGACTTTTAACTGAATTTTACTTATTTTCTGTTCTTTTAATCTTTCTTGGTCTGGTTATTAATTGATTTTTATTTATTTTATCATTTTATCGTGTTAACCTGTGTAGGAAAGCCCATGTTAATATTAGGTGTTTTGTTTCTCTAAGTTATGATGTTACTGGCCCTTTAAAAGGAGCGGCGTTACAGTGGAGTTTTCTTCTGCTGCGTGTGTGCAGTGAGGGACGATCAGCTGCGGGCTGTGTGTGTGTTTCTCTCCTGTTGCAAAATGTGTGCACATGAGAAATGTAAGTAACTATTTTATGACAAGTTAATGCATTCTGGAGATTCCGGAGATCATTATTTTATTTGAATATTCTTCTGTAGTTTGCTCAGTTAACTAATTTGGTTGTCAGCTTGTACATGCTAACCAAGCATCTTATGTGCTCATGGTTTTCTCCTGCTGTTAGCATATATTGCGGTTTCTGTTATGGTAACCCGTAATCTATGTGATTTAAGGGATTTATGTTCTGATTTTTACATTATCATTATTTCCTCTTTCCAGTTTTTTTTATGTTCCCCACACTGTACTCCCCACAAGAGCATAGGGGGTTGCTTTTTCCCCTCCCCTCAGGTTATCTGATTCTGATCTGACTGAATGTGAAATATGTATGAATGTTCGCGTCATGTGTGCGTTATCACTTTATTTGGTTAATGTGTATTGACATTTTATTAATATGCTGTATATTGTTACATTGTATTTCAGAACCACATACTTCCTAATTAAAGTCCATATAAACAGAACTGCCTTTGTGACTTTCTAACCAGACTCACACTTCCATTGTGTTGTCAGCCCTATTCAGTGCATTCCTAGACTCTTACAGCCTGGCTTTTAACAAATTTTTATTGGATTATATTTTATTATTTTTACATTTTTAGTATTGTTTTTATTTTTTATTTTTCATCCTTTAGGTAATTACTAAATTATAATTATAATTTATAGTTATTTTTGTATTAATTTTGTTTTAACCTCTCTAGCGTTTCCTTAACTCATAATAATAATAATAACAACAACACATTTTATTTATTATGCCTTTTTCATCAAAAGATCTCAAAGGGCATAGGGCAAAGGCATGGACCAGCTTTTTGGCATCCGAGAGGAAAAGATCGGGGCGGAGTTTGTAATTGTTGCGGAAGTGATAGAAGGAGGTCTTGCAGAGGTAGCTGATAGTTCAAATTTGAGTTGGGGGTCCAGAGAAGGTGATGATTATTGGGTGGTGATAACTGGGTCTGGTAAGGGTCGCTGACAAGAATAGCTTTCGTTTTGGAGCTGTTGAGTTGAAGAAAGTTGTGCTCCATCCATATCTTTATCTCCTCCAGACAGGAGGTGAGATGTTGGTGATGATGAGGGTGGAGTTGCGGCTGTGGCATTAACCTAACGCTGTATGTCATCAGCGTAGGAGTGGAATGATAATCCATGACAGCTGATGATCTGACCAAGAGAAATGAGGTAGAACATGAACAGCAAGCCCAAGGACTGAAACCTGGGGGACACCGCAAGTGACTGCATGTGGATTTAATTTGGATGTTGGTTTTATGTAAAGCACTTTGGGTTGCATCTTTTGTATGAAAATTGCTGTATATATAAAATGTGATTTATTGATTTAAGAACTGTGTGCAAATGTATCTAGAATATACGTATAGCCATGCTGCTAGTATGGCCGAAATCCAGGGGACATATTTACCCCAAAGAGGATTTCCTAGGTCTCTGAAATGGGTAGTCACAGAAACCAGATCTGTCTCAATCTTCAGGTTCATCTTTCCGCTCAGGTTGGCCTCTATTACCTGAGGGACACACACAACATCAAAATGAAAGAACAGACTTCAGCAAGAAAAAGCAAATTGAATAAAACACGGGTATTATTGTAATAATTTAGTCCACCATCCATCAGTAATGATAATTATGTTGCTCTGATCTAGTTAAGAGCTGAGAGTGAGTCTAAGAACATATGCAGTCAGAGATAAATAACTGACTGTCAGAAAAATTATTTTACTGGGTGGAGGAGGTCAGAGAGGTTCCGGGGGGGGGGGGCACGGAATGGCGAGTTTTGTAGGTAAGAAGGAGGATTTCGAAAGAGATGCAGAATTTTATGGGGAGCCAGTGAAGGTGTATAAGTGTGGGGGAGATATGCTGCCAGGGCTTGGTGTGGGTGAGAACCCTTGCAGCCGAGTTCTGGACATACCAGGGTCTGTCTAGGGATTTGCTGGGTAGCCTAAACAGGCTTGTGATGAAGGCATGTATATGGGTCACTGCAGCGGTATTGGAGAGAGGCAGCCAGAGTCAGGAGATGTTTTTGAGGTGGAAATAGGCAGATTTAGTGACAGATTTGATGTGTAAATGGTAGGAGAAAGTAGAGTCCAAGATGATGCCTAGGTTGTGGACTTCAGGTGATGGGGAGATGGAGCAGTCATCGACTTGTAGTAGGTTAGTCATTTCCAAGCAAAACCTGAAATGTCAAATATTCTCTGGTTCTAACTGAATATCTTTTTTTGGAATATTGATTGGCCAAGTCACATGCTTGAAAGAGAAAACTAAAGACACGCCATAAAATGATGAATTGCATTAACTGATGTAAACTCCTATCCACTCTGCCTCCAAAGATATTAAATGTGAGATTTTGCCATTCACCATCAGTGATCTGATTTTGATGACAGCCTCTAATCCCCAGGATTAAGATGTTGTTAACTCTTTATATAACATGAGGCACTTACACTTACAAATAATAATTCCTACCAGGAAGTTGGAGAGGTTTTTCATACGGTCCACAACATTCTTCATGGTCTTCAGAGGAGGCAGGCAAATACTGACCTGCAAGAACATGCACATCAAACACGTCCCTTCACTGAAGACACAATACAAAGGAATACTACCAGATGACCTTGTAATATATATGAAAACTAAAAACTTAGTAGCATTTCAAAGTGTGCTGCACTTACATTGAAGTCTGGCATGCTCGGTTCTTTGAATTCATGCCAGAGTCTACGTGGGACAACGTCAACTGGGATGTCATGAGTGATGACTCGACTGATACTGGACAATGTGGGCTGCATAGGAAGAAGGGAGGACATCATTCAGTTTGTTTCTTAAGCTCTGCAATCATTTAATTTATTTAAAGCAGTAATAATAGCAGAGAAACATGTACATTAATTCGGAGCTGTCTTTGTTTTGTCTAATGAAGTCTTTTATTTCTCATAAAATATCTGTCTCTTCAGCGACTAAATGTTCACCAATGTTAATCAGCTACAACTGTGCCTGCCTGCCACTTTTAGAGCTTCTTAAAAGTTAATGATTTGTCAGTGTTGTGTTCAGAAACCAGTCTCACCAGCTCAGCTATGACAGTGAGGCAGGGGCAGTGCTTCTTTGTGAGTTTGATTTTAACAACTTTGGCATTCTGGATTGTCTTCAGAGCTCTGGACAGGTTCTCCGGAATCACCTCCAGACAAATCTCATTGTCCTCAGGGGAAACACCCTCCATCTGGTACTCATCAAAGCAGTTGGTCTGAATGAAGTAAACACAGAAGATCAGCTGTAGGAGAGAAAGTTTCAGTCGTTTTACTTGAGGCATACGGTCACCCAACTAAATGTTTCAGGTCATCAAACAAATTTAAACATAAGACAAAGAAAACAAAAACAAAGTTCTCTTGCCACACCCCGGCCTGATTACTCCCACACCTGTTCTCAATCAAGAAATCACTTAAATGAGATCTGCCTGACGAAGTGAAATAGACAAAAGGTCTTCAAAAGCTAGACATCATGTCAAGATCCAAAGAAATTCAGGAAAAAATGTGAAAGAAAGTACTCGAGCTCTAGCAGTCTGGAAAAGATTATAAAGCCATTTCTAAAAGCTTTGTGAGTCTAGCAAACCACAGTGAGAGCCATTATCCACAAATGATGAAAACATGGAACACTGCTGAACCTACCCAGGAATGGCTGGTCGTCCAAACTTACCCCAAGGGGTACCCCTTACCCCTAGGTAATTTGTAGCCACAAAAGACCCCACAACAACTTCCAATGAACTACAGGTCTCATTTGCCTCAGTTAATGTCAGTGTCCATGATTCCACCACTAGAAAAATAAGTGGCCAAAGTTCAGTATCAAAATCAGGAAAAACCTTTATTGATCCACAAGGGGCAATTAGGAGGGTGAAGAATGGCCCATGAAATTAAAGAGCAAGAAAAGAAATTAACAAAGGTTGGTGGGCAAAAGCAGCACATTGGCGTTTCTGCTGCCAGTGACAGTATGAGTGCTTGGTGAGGAGGCAATAAGCCAGAAGTTTCTATAAAGATAATATTGCCCATGAGAATATAGTGATATTCCACATGAGAGAATATTGCACAAACTGTAAATCTTAAATCTTAAGTTATTGTAACCCCTTAGAGTTCAGGAGGAGAATAGCATTGATAATAAAAGTCGCTCTCTTTCTTTGGGTCTTACAGGCCAGACAACAGTATCTGGAGGATCGACAGGCTGCTTGCCTGCTGCTCATACAGTCAGTCAGGAAATCCTACAATCTGAGAACACACCTTCACAATGTGCAGGCAGTTCCTGTCCTGTAGGGTGATGGAGTGATACCAGCAGCATATGGAGAAAGCTAAAACACTATCAATGAATGTGTAGTGAATGTCAACAAGATATTCTTTTCTGTGGTGCAGCTGGGGTGCGTTGATATGCACTCATCAGTGTACAGCAGCGGAGAAAGCATGCAACCTTGTGGGGAGCTAGTGGAGGGGGTGAGAAGATTGAAGAGGCTTTTGTTAATCCAGATTTTGTAGGTTCTGTTGGTGAGAAACTCCAGGATCCAGGGTATGAGCTGACTGACTCTGGTGGAGTCTCTCTGCTCGGATGTGGTTCCAAAGTGTTAGGAGAAGGCAGCAAACAGAAGTTTGGCAGAGGTGTTGGGAAGCTGAAGTGTTTATGGATGGTGTCGAAGATGAAGGTTTTGGCATCACTGACAATTTTGATATGCAAACTGGAGCAGGTTTGTGAATTGGTCAGGGTGGGAATGTGTGACTTGACAAGCCTCTCCATGGCCTTCATCCACTGTTGCTCAGTGTCATGGGAGTGCTCCTCTTGGGAATAGGGCTAATAGAAGAGTATTTCCAACATTAAAACATTCCTAGACAATTCCAGTGCTGATGGAGGTTTTGAACAGGTTCTGATACTGATTTTATCAGCACCAGATGCGCTGTTGGCCTCAGACCTCTTAAGGACACTCACTATGTCCATGGTGAGGAAAGAGATGCAAGGGTCACCAGGACCTGTTGTCCTCTAGCTGGGTGGAGTAGTTGGTCTCAAATCTGGAGAAGAAGGATTTAAGGTTGTTGGGGTGAGATCAGAGCTGGATGGTATGCCGGTTCATACCAAATACTGAGCCATTTTTTTTGTTGTTATGATATGAATGTTTAATATACTGGCATACCAGTGTATTTGATTAAATAGCCTTCGGAACGCTGGTTGTGAGACACCATTACAGACTGGACCATTTTCAATGTAGCACTTGTTAACATGCATGGTGCAAATGCATCAGTGTGAAGCGTGTTGAAGATGGAACACTCCGAGCAAGCGAGCAGACGGCCATGTGTTCCTACTGCCACCTGCAGTGATCTTCAGGGGGAGTTGTTGTTCCAGCGATGGCCTTGGCCAATGCCAGTGCTGTTAGGGCACCAAAAGCAGATAAGATTGGGATTGTTTGGTCTTGTGGCGAGTAGACGCATTCTTTTGCACGACTACTCTGTTTGTCCATTCTGGTCTCTGAATCAATCATTCTCCTTTGCAAAGCCAAAAGCTTCTCCATGATGTTATCCATGTTGCAGTTCATAGCCACAGTCTGATTGCCAATAGCTCTGCCCACCGCTTCAATCATGTCGGGCAGCTTTGTGGGGCTTTTGACAGCAGTCACCATTTTTTTTGATTTCCTCGATAAATCAGGGCAATGTCCTCCACAGAAAGAGCCCCCAGACACACTGTGACCTCTCCCACGCGTCCATCGTGTAGCCAGCTGTGAGTGTTCCGGGTAGGGCAGTCCAGCTCCCCTGAACCCAGACTTCTCATTGAAAATGTGTCAATTGCGCTGAGAGACCAGTTTATCAATTCCATGATTTTGTAGTTTGGGAAGCAGTGTGGATAGAGTCTCTCAAAAAGTATAGACAGTAGACAGATGAGAGAAGCAAAGCAGTTAAGATAGAGGAGAGGAAAAAAAAATGCAACCGCCTTCATTGAGAACCAAAGAGAGAGAGAGAAGGTTGTATTGATTACAATGATATATCTGATTATAATGTCATCAGTCTGATTATATTTGATTATAGGGTTAAATTGAATAACAATGATGTGTCTGATCATAATGTCATTAGTTTGATTATAATACATTATAATACAGTATGTAGGAGCGGTCTTGTAAATCAGTGGGCATTCATTCTCATAGTGTCACAATAATGATTTATTTTATTGCATAACAGCAACAGCAAAATAAATAAAACTCATCTTAAACAGAAAACTTGCTTCATCTCAAAATGCGTTTGCCCTTCCGCCCTCTAGCCAAACACACCTGCCCCCTTACCAGTGGTCAGATGATGTCTATAAATAGAATTATTGCCCACTGACATCATTACATCATCATAATCACTCCAGTAATATTATGTCAACATAATCAACAGTATTTCATGATGATTTAATATGGTATAGGTAAAACACAAATCAGTGCATTGGCTTCAACACTCTGACCCCTAATTGACTGGTATAGGGCAATTCATACATTCATACAATGAAGCACACACTCAAGAGTCCTTTGTGACAATATTCAAGATTCTCCATAGAATTTCAAAAATAAATAAAAATATAATCCATTTAATTCCAATAGTCTATTTGTGAAAAAAGTTCATAAACATTCAACAAAAAGTTCAACGCAGATGTCCTGTAGAAGGCACCTGATGATGGGCCTTTCCAAGGTACCATTTTGTGACCTGATCTTGACCCAACGTATATGTCCCTTCTTGTCTGGGAAGATTTCCGTGATTCTGCCCATAGACCAGGAGGTGTGTGGTGAACTTTCGTCAATGATCAGCACTATGTCTCCATGCTTTAGATTCTTTTTCATCTTATTCCATTTCTGCCTGTCTTGTAGCAATGGGAGGTACTCTCGTGTCCAGCGTTTCCAGAAGAGATCAGCTACTGGGTCTGTTTCCATCTTCTTCTTGAATAGGTATCACTTTTGTTGAAGAGTCCAGGTGGAAGAGTAGGCACTCGCTTAATTTGGAGTTAGTGGTTGGGTGTTAGAGGCTCTGGGTCTTTTACATCCTGAGATAAGACTGTGATGGGCCAGTCATTCATGATCACCTCTACCTCACATAAAGCTGTTTGGAGACTCGTGTCATCCAGGGTCTGTTCCCTTGGATTTTTTTCATTATCCAGATGAGCCGCTCCCATACACCTCCATGGTGAGGACCATAGGGTGGACTGAATGTCCATTTGATACCTATTACTGAGGTTAAGGTGGGTAAGTGCTTCTCGAAGCTCCCATTCTGTCCCAACAAAATTTGTACCGTTGTCAGAAACAATCTCCTTCACTTGACCTCGTCTGCAGATAAATTGTATCCATTTAGTAGACCATCTCTAGGTGTACAGCTTGTAGGGAACCATGCTGTTGAGGCAGCGGTCTTCAGGTAGGATTTGGTTTGTGGGCTGGATTTAGTGATTGGGGCACTTGGACCCGGTGACCTGAGACTACAAAGGCCCACATTGATTCATTCTGGGTCTCTCTCTCTCCCCAGCAGACGTCCGTGGAGTGGTGTGGCAGCCGCAGAGTTAACCATCCCTTTCCTTTTAGTTAAATGCACTCGACAACAAGCATTCATTACATTTTACACACATGCACATCCTATACCACTGATAATACTGACGTCCACATCACATTTGTTACATTTGTTCTATTTTTCGTTGCTTTATTTTGAATGAAGAGTTATGTTAACCTCTTTAAAACAGTGCCACTCCGATTTTGTCATGGCCCAAGGAGCCAGGTTGTGACAGGCTCTACTTGCGAGGCACGTAAATAAGGCTCCATACTTTTTTATTTTGCTGCGGCCACGCTTCACTTCTATGGGACCAAAGTAATCCAGTCCATGATGGGTAAAGGGTGGCAAGACAGGTGTTATCCTGTGTAGAGGTAGGTCAGACATTTTTTGTGTCATTGCTGTGCCATGCCATCTCCTGCAAAGTACACAATCCTGTGTTATCCTTCTTGCAGCAGAGTTTGCTCCTATGATCCAGTATTTTGTTCTGAGTTTTGCTATCATTTGATTTCTTCCACAATGACCCACCAAGGTGTGGGTATGGTGTAGGAGTGTCTTTGACAGGTGGTTGTCCTTGGGCAAAATGGCTGGATGTTTGATTTCCTCTGACATTGCGAGCTTACTTAGTCTGCCTCCAACTCTCAGGATTCCTTGTTGAAAGAAGGGATCTAGTTTATAGATCATACTGTTTCTCTTTATGGGTAAACCCTTCTGTAGAGAGGTTACCTCATCTTGGAAGGACTGTTGATGTGATTGCTCAGCCTTGGCTAGATCCTCCACACACAGCTGTGGGTCTGAGTGGCTAATTTTCCCTTTTAAGTTCTATTGTCTCAGAGTTTCTTTGAATTTTAGGAGCCAGGCTGCTGATCAAATCAATTTGTCCCATGATGAGAAGTGCTCAATAAAACGAGTCAGCGGACTTTAATTCTGCAGCACACTTGTAGTGAAAGCCTGGTCCCCTTCTTGACCTCTTGGTCACTGTCGGACAGTGTGGGTGGTACTTAGATCACTGGCCAGTCTGTTTCAGGTTGCATCAGGAAATCTGGCCCTTTCAGCCAGTGTCCATCTTGAAGAAAAGTCTCAGCTTTCTTTTTTACCTCTTGATGCACTGTCTGTGGGATTGATTCCCGTCTTTATGTAGCGCCACTGGGATTTGTGTGTCAGATCCCAAATAGTGGACACTCTGTCAGCCACATAGGTTTGAAACCTTCTGCAGTCATTTTGAATGTATTTTAGGACGGCGGTGCTGTCGGTCCAAAAAATGGAGTCTCCGCGTGTGACGGGTGTAGTATGGACCCAAAAGCAGTACAACGAGGCACAGGGTCAATGAGAGATTCACTTTAATAGTAGTCGAGTTGGTCAGAACAGGCAAAAGTTCACTACTGGTGAGGCAAATAGAACAGACAGATAATCCGGTGTAGGGCAGGTTGCAGGAGTAAAAAAATCCAGGTGAATAGTAGTGAAGCCACTCAAAAATGGACACACACAAGGCAGGGAATGGGGAAACTCACAAAGATCGCTTGGCTGCCTCTCAGACAACCAGGCAATAGATGGGTACAAGCAGAAGTCGTGGTCAAGGACAGAAGGCTGAGGTGATTTACTGGGAGGTAGACAAAGCAGGTTAGTCAGGCTGGGTCGATACCGGGGAGTCAGGCAGAAAAACGCTGGAAAGTCTTGCATGGCAAAGAACAATCTTGCAAAGGATTGAGTGTGGAACTGGTGAACTGGGGCTGATTGCAGGGGATGAGCTACAGGTGTGGAGATTAGCTGAGTGAGAGCAGGTGTGGTGTGGGCGGAGCAGTGGAAAACTATGAGTACACCCAACAAGGTGTTCATAAGGTCAGGACCATGCAGCAGCTCAGAGTTCAGTGAAGTTCCTTGAAATGAAGAGGTACAATCGAACACCACTCGGATTGTCTTTTTTCTTTTGTGGAAGACGCCATGGTGAGGAATGTACCACAATCTTCCATCTTTACCAGAAAATTGTTCCCCTGGCACTCTTTCTGCATGCCCTTTCCTCAAGATATCACTCATGAAGCCATTGTAGTCTTTCTGAAAGGCTTCATCTTTCTGGAATCTGTGGGCAAGACTAAGTGCTCTTTGTTCCGCCACCTTCCTGTTGTTTGGCAGGCTGATGTTATCCCAACTGAACGGAAGTCATATTTCATAGTGGCCATCTTTTCTTTTGACCGAGCTGTTCATCACATGCAAGAATTTCTTGTCTTCAAATGACTGTTCTTGTTTTTCGTTGTAGGCCAACTCTGAGAAGTCCTGGTTGTATTAGTGTATAAGGAGCTCCTCCAGCTTGACCACTGATATCTCATTGGATATTATGAGTGGTTGACCCTGGTCATACATAGGTGTAGTAGTGCTGAGAGATCCATTTATAGTCCAACCTAGGCATGTTAAAACCACGTAGGGCCCCTCACCTTGGCTATTGATCACTCTCAGTGGCTCCATAGCCTTTGGGACATTTGCACCGATTAATAGGCCTACTTCTGCCTTGATGGAGCTTAAGTGGACATCCTTTAGGTAAGGCCATCCGTTTATGTCTATCTCTGTAGGAATGTTCTCTTTACTGACAGTAATGGCATTTTGTGTGAAGATCTCAGGAAGCTCTATGAAGCTGTTGCCATCCATGCTGCATACTTCCATTCCTATCATAGCATGAGTTTTCACAGGTTTTTCATGACCCATCGTTTGGAGTAGGATCTGTGTTTTCTTTCCTCTGACAGACAACTGTTCCATTTCCCTGTAATAAAAGTAGCATTGCTTCCAGATTCTAGAAACGCATAGGTTTCTATCAAACAGCTTCCTTTATGCGTCTTTATCTTTACAGGTACCACTGCCTGCTAATTTGTAGTCAGTGGTTCTGTCCCCTGTTTGGGCTGCTGATGACACCATAGCAATTTGTGCTGCGAATGAAACTTTAGCAATGCAGTAGCTCTTGGTGTCGGGATTCTGCTTAGCTGCTGGCTTGATTTTTCCTGGTGTAAAGTTCTGTGTGTGTAAGACTGTGGGGTGTTTCTTCTCGCAGGCACATTACTCATGCATTCTTTACTCATGTGACCTTTGACCAAACAGGCAAAACAGAATCCATTTTTCTTTAGCAGCTCAACTTTCTCCTTATGGGGAATATTTGTTATTGCTTCACATGTTTCCATCACATGATCTCCCTTACAGAAAGCACAAGGCTTGACAAAAGCATCCATGGATGTCTGGATGCTCTCTGGCCTGTCTCCCCTTTTCCATACATTGATGTTCATGTTGGTTTCTGTCTTGGAAACGACAGTCGTAGCAAAGCCTTTCTTGCTGCTTGGTCTCATATACAGTAAGTTTCTTTGGGGTTTTCTCCCATTTATGCTTCTGCCAGAGTCCTGGATATCCCCGAAGACGGGATATTGAATGATTCTGGCCTGTTTTTCAATAAACAGGACAAGGTCATGGAATTTAGGTCTCTGCTGTGTTCTTTCAGTGATGTCACACACAACAAACTGCCATTTCTCTCGAAGTTTAAATGGGAGTTTGGAAACAAGTCTTTTCATGTTAGATGGTGAGTCCAGCTCTGACATGTATATGAGACCCTGCACTGCATTACCACAGCCTCTTAGGTAGAGGGTTGTAGCTTTGAAGTGCCTTTCCATTGTCTGTATGTATTTGGTTCCAGTTTAAACCCTTTTTAACATATGCAGATGTGACCTTGAAATCATCGCCAAAGTGATATTTAAGTAGGCGCTTTGATTCCTCATAAAAAGATAGGGCGTTCATGCGAAAACAGCTTTGAACTAGGTCTTTTGGCTGTCCAACAGTATACTGTTCCAGGAAGTACAGTCGATCCTTGTTACTGTTGGTTTTGTTCTCAATGTTGTGCTTAAAAGCCTTCATAAATGGCCTGAAAGTTAGAAGATCGCCATCAAACACCATAACTTCCCTTCTTGGGAGTTTAGATTCTTTCTGCTCTATCACTAGCAGATCTGCCAAGTCCGTCTGTCTTTGTATAATGTTTGTGAGCTCTATGCTCTGAGGTATCTCACTTCTAGGAGTGGATTTGCCTCGTCTGTGTCATCCATCAGACACGACACCTTTTGGTGTGTGAGGGTTTGTAGCCCTTGGTGGTTGCTCAGACACTTGTGTGATTCCAGTTAGTGGTGGGTACTGAATGTGGTTAATTTTTTGTAGAGTGTCTTAGGTATGGTTCCTATCTGTGCAAACTCCAGTTGCGCTAAGCTTCCTTCAATTCTGTCAGATGCATTTATTTGTTACTCCATTCTTTTTTTTTTTTTTCCAGATTCCGATGCTTCATCACTTTCAAATTTCTCCAGAGCTTTTAGTCATGCATCAGCTGCAGCAATATCTGCTTCCAAGTCCAGGAATTCCATTTTTAAACCCAGCCGATGCTTCTCCATTTCCAATTCATGTTTCCTTTAGAGAGCTTCAGCTCTGGCCTACAGAGCAGCTTTGTCTGCAGCAGCCTTCATGCATGCTGAAACAACGGATGAAGATTTGGAACCATCAGAACCTTTTTAACCTTTCAAACAAGTCTGTGAGACACTGTCCCTGACATCCACAAGAGTCTGTAGGTCAGGCTGAGTGTTTATCCATTGACCAACTTCAGTCAGAAAAGCATTATATTCAGCCATTTTTGGCTCCTTTTTGACACCTTTTAAATTCATCTAGCAGTCTTAGAAATTCATTTGCACCTTCAGTAATATCGTCAACATGAGCACCATCTTTCATCATTGTTTTTATTTCATTCATTTTCCGTGTACAGTGCAAGATGGGTTCCCTCTGCGTGTTGCGCTGAGTGATTTGGACGCTTTCCTTTGTTGCATAGCGTCATGCTTTGTTTATGCTTCAGTCCATTTATAGGTAATTTAAATTACCTTATTTCCATTGAGTGTATATCTTTATTTTTAGGGCAATTTCTGCACTTTGTTTTGTTTTTGTATCTTTGCTTAGAAGTAAAAATGAGTGTGTAAAATGGGCAAGAATGGCTTCACAAAAGTGGGAACCTAGAGGAATTCTGAAGCTATTGGTGTGATATAAATGGATAAACATTGAAAAAATAAAAGGTAGTGGATAACATCACAACGGTGAAAAACGATGGGCATTAGACACTCATAGCCACACGCCCCAGACGATGCCACCTGGATCCGAAGGTCAAAAAGCCATAGCAACAGTGACGATGACAATTTCTAGTGATTGGTTAAAATGAGGGGCTGGTATGAGGGTGTACCCCAAATGTAGGGGGGTGGATAGAAAGCGTGACCTGTGAGACCCCAAAAGTATAAAAGACAAGAACAAAGGCATTTACACTTTAGAGTAGGATTGTGGTGTACTTTGTGTGCACTGTAATGTTTTTCTCCTTTGTTGCTGCCAGTAAAGACCACTCTGATGCTCTGAATGTGGATTCCTGAGGATTTCTTCGAGACTCCAAAGACAAGACTCCACCAGGCTGAATTGAACAACTGCTAGGGTCTTTTTCAGCTTTTCAGCTTTTCCTTCCAGACTAGTGTAGGAGAACATTTTATTTCTCCCCTGACCCACCAGGAGGGGTCACTTCGTCGGACAGTCCATAAAGGATAGGACTGTTGTTGTTTCCTTTGCAGATTTCTGAGACTATAAAACAAACCCATGAAAACAAGCTTTTAAGCACATTCTCGTGCCAACGAACAAGAATTTAGTACTTTTTCAGCCATCTACGTGTAATCCCGGACCACCTGTGGCAGATGAACAATTCATAACTGCAAGATCTCTCTCTGACTAGAACTAAAAACTATGAAATGTACACTTGTAACGAAAATTACAATGTTTAATCTATACTCAACTCATGATTTGTGTCAATTTACAGTTTTGTTTGTATTTCTCACATGAAATTTGATAAAATTAGTCCCTTAGTATTTTAATCATAAGTCTCTACCATGGAGCCATACTGCCATCCAGATGCCAGTTAAGGAAATGTCTTTGGAATGTAATTTTAACAAGTAATATTGTTATAGCCTTTTAATACATCTTTATTCTACAAGGAAAGACTGGTCAACCTAGCCTGAATATAATCTACCTTTCCTTCTTCTTCATATTAGTTAGTGTTGCTTACTATTATTATGTAAGTGTATGAATTAAGATATTGAGGAAAGTTGTAGAAATTAATGAAGGTTTCTGATAACATGTTTTCATGCCGACGTGATGTTTCATTCATTAAAAGTGTTTGATTTCATGTCTCTTTCATCCTACTTCTGAATTTAACATTACTCTCTTACGAAAGCACTGACATGCAAATCATCGTAAGGCACGAAAAAACAGTTTCGCAACGAAAGGACACACCTTGCAGAAACAGGTGATAACTAGCACCTGGCCAGTCTTAGTCCAGTTCTCCTTCTGTTGTTATTCGGTTCACTTCTCTTTTAGTCCTTCCCCAATTCTGTTTTGTTAAGTTCTTGTTCGTGTTTTATTTTCGTGTTGCTGTGTTTTATTTTTGAATTACTCTCGCCACATTTAATGCACGACTTGTTAAAAGTACAAGCTGAATTTTATTTTAACTGTCAAGACAGTCACGCATTAATAACATTTTTGAAGATATTTTCGACCGGCCATCGGAAGTATTTTTCAATTCCATCACTGACAACCAATTTTTAACACATGCCAGACTGCTGCATGGCAACTTCACAGTTGTCCATTTTGTCTATATAACGCTGAGGAAGACTCCAGCTGTCACCGACTGTAACTGGGTTCTGCATGACTGTCCAGCAATCTGCTCTCAACGCTTCGGTAACGCTGGGGTTCCCCGACGATACTGCTGTGGAAGATTGAGCTCGCCAGGACAGTGTTTGGTCACCTGATCCAGTTGTTCGGAGCGGCATCCAAGGAGTTTCCATAAGTAGACTGTCAGCTTTATATCAGAGCAGAGTTGATGATCGTGTTATAACTAAAGAAACCTTAAATAAATCTAAATAATTAATTAATTATTAAAAAATTAACTAATAAATAATTAATAAGAAATTGGGTTCCGTTTGCATTCTCATTTTCGTTCCTACTTCTCACTTTCTTTAAACTCATTTAGGTAGGTATTCTCATCATTTTCCATTACCGTTATATTATTCATCATATTGTTTATTATTCATTATTTACCTTTGTAAATAAGCCACATATTCCACTTAAGTTGCAGTCAGAAGGTCCTTGTGAGCTGGAAACAGATGATCCCAGTACTGAGAGCTGACGCCTCAGATATGATGAGATTGATTAATTACTAATTATTAATGTTGATCCAATATTAATTGATTTATTCTCACTGTGTATTTTAAATCTGTGAGTGGTGCCCCCTTTCCACGAGTGCCGTTATTACACTTAATTGTTTAATAACCTTTTTCCCCTTCACTAGTCTGTTTCCATTCTTTCGGTATCCTGTTTTGTTTCACCGATAGCCAAGATATGGATCTGAACTGAAGCTTACCTGTGACAGTTGACACCACATGCTGACACCACCATTGGTCACTTTACCAGACAGAACGAAGAACAGATTCTCTGTAGTCAAACGCAGGATGCATGTCTTAGTCAGCTTTGAGATGGTGGTGATGACTCCTGGTGAGGATGAGGAAGAACATTCATGAACTTTACAGACATCTGTATTAATATACTCAATTAATGCAAGGTCCTTTCAGCTATAGACAGAGACTCTGTCCAATTAAATACTGCTGACTTTACTTTTCACAACAGCCTTTAACTTTCAGAATGGAAAATATCAAGAATAATCGTTTTCTAGACAGCAGGATGATACATTTAAATAAACATTTTGTCTGAAGAACACACTGTGTATGATACCTATGTAAATATACACTGACCGGCCACTTTATTAAGTGCACCTTGTTAGTAAAAGGTTGGACCCCCTTTTGCCTTCAGCCTACTGCCTTAATTATTTGTGGCATACTTTCAACAAGGCATTGGAAACATTCCTCAGAGATTTTGGTCCCTAATGACAAGATAGCATCACTCAGTTGCTACAGATTTGTTGGCTGCACATCTATGATGTGAATCTCCCGTTCCACTACATCCCAAAGATGCTCTATTGGATTGAGTTCTGCCGACTGTGGAGACCATTGGAGTAGAGTGAACTCATTGTCACGGTCCAGAAACCAGTTTGAGATGATATGAGCTTTGTGACAAGGTGCATTATCCTGCTCGAAGTAGCCCTCAGAAGATGGCTACACTGTGGTCACAAAGGGATGGACATGGTCGGCAACAAGAAAATGCCAAGAAAATATCCCCCACACCATTACACCTACACCAACGTTACGATCTTATCGATACCAATACTACTTAGCGATACTGATATTTATCGATACTCTTATTGATACTACAACGTAATTTAGAGTACACATGAAGACATTACAAGATGTTAAAAGACTCAGACAAGTAGCCGGGTGCCACTTTGGATCGCTTAGACCAGGAGTATTCAATTAAAATTCAAAGAGGTCCAGTACATTTCTATATCATTTATTGTCAAATTTGTCAAAAATTGTCAAAAGTAATAGCCTATACTTTTAACATACCAATACGTCTGAAGTTATAGAACAACAATCGATTTGATTGGCTTGGCCAGTGATGACACTCCTGATGTATTAATAAGATTGGCGGCACATGCACGAATGATTTATCTTTTGATTAACCATTTAAAGCCTGAAGGATCCCTCAAAGCACGATTTTGAATTACTGTAACTCAAAGTTGTTTGCACCACTGACAATATTCCGAGTGTGGCTGAACACTGGGAAGTTGTGCTTTTGTCTTTTTTTTTTCTTTTTTTTTTCAGAAAGTGCAACTTCTCAGTGTTCACACTTTGAATTCCATTGGTGAGTTACGGGAATTAAAATACCGTAAGCTTCTTCTCATGTGCACACAGATGTTTAGGTCTTAAAGAGTTAATATTAGAATTATTATTATTAACCATCATTGGGTCTATGCCCAGACCAGGGTCCGCCATTTGGTGATGCCTGGTTTAGAACTTTCCACGGACATGATCAGTTGACTAGGCGTTGCGTCATCACCTGTTGACGGTGGTAGTGTTATGATTACGCGACGGACAGACGTTCAAAAAGTACCGATAACAGTATGCCTGTCCAGAATCGTAATGCCATACTGTTAAGATTCTGGGCTGGTACCAAACAATACCAGTACTCAGTATACATCCCTAATAACACCACCATTACCAGCTTGAACCATTGATACAAGGCAGGACGGATCCATTCTTTCATGTTGTTTACGCCAAATTCTGACCCTGCCACCTGAACATTGCAGCTGAAATCGAGACTTGTCAGACCAGTCAATGTTTTCCCAATCTTCTATTGTCCAATTTTTGTGAGCCTGTGTGAACTGTAGTCTCAGTTTCCTGTTCTTGCCCAACAGGAGTGGCACCCGTGTGGCCTCCTGCTGCTGCAGTCCATCTTCTTCAAAGTTCGACGTGTTGTGCATTCAGAGATATTCTGCATTCCTTGGTTGTAACTAGTGTCCGACCGATAAGGATTTTTTGGCCCGATAACGATGGCCAATATTAGAAGAGGTGCAATCACCGATAGCCGATATGCAACAAATTTAGTGAGTTTTTCAGCTGGAATGAAAATATTGTGCATATTGCAGTGCAGATTGTGCATAGATTTTGCATCGATATGATTATGTAATAGTACAGTCACAGTGACAGTAGTACAGACAGATGCTTTCTCAAAAAAATTTCTTTATTTAAGACTTTTAACATTGAACAGACTTTTTTAAAATGACAATTAACATTTGTATTTGGAGTCTTAGAAAAAGTGCAGATTGGCACACAAACAAAAATTAAATAATGTAGCAGAACTTTCAATAAATAAATAAAAATAAATAAGCCAATCTAAATAAAGAACATGTTGTCAGTCAGTCAGTCAGTGTCTAATACTTTAAGTCAGTGAGGGGCAGGTTGTAATACAGGAAGCATAGCTTCTCTGCATTGGCAACCAACAGGTTGCATTTCTTGTCCTCATAAATGTTGTCTACTGCGCTGAAAACCCTCTCACTGGGGACAGATGTGGGAGGAGTAAGGAAGCGCTGGGCCAATGGAGACAAAGCAAAGTGACGGAGTTTAAACAGATGCGGGTGGCGAGTTGATGCGGCGGTTGTACACACCCATGCTGGTTTATGTGACTTAAGGGGACTTTTCGGTGCAGGAGGGAGTGGAGCGTGGATGCAAGTCAATCTCCTTCAACCATGCACGGAAAAGGGGATTGATAGGAAAGGTTTTTCTAATTTACTGAGAAACAATGCCCAGGTCAGCAATGCATGCCCAAAAACACGTCGTTCACTTGTCCCGTCCATAAACCATACGACAATACGACAATAAAATATAAGTGATCCTGCATCGTGTCTGGGAGACTAGAGCTTTCTTGGTTAAATCCTTTTAGCATATATTAAACTGTAATCCTTTGGTGCTTATTTGCAAACTACTAACGTCACTCATGTAATGCTACTACTGAGACAAAATCTAAGATATAAGATAAGATATAGCAAAGTTGCTTTGTAGTTATTTTACACCAGAGATTTTGGCCAGGGACACTTTTGAAAGGGGCAATGAAATGTGTCCTATAATTGTTGTTCCAATGATGTTTTCATGTTTACAGTTACTTATTTCATGAACTAACTTGTCGTGACTTGTCACACTTTGTTTTTTCTATCGGTGCAGCATTTCACCAATACGATAGAACCCCCGATAGAACTGGAGCCGTCATATCGGGCCCCAATATATCGGTGACCAATAATCGGTTGGTAACTAGTTGTAACAAATGGGTATTTGAGTTCCCGTTTTCTTTTTCTATCATCTCGAATCAGTCTGCCAATTCTCCTCTGACCTCTCACATCAACAAGGCATTTCCATCCACACAACTGACCTTCTCGGGATATTTTCTCTTTTTCAGACCATCCTCTGTACACCCTAGAGATGGTGGTGCATGGAAATCCCAGTAGATCAGCAGTTTCTGAAATACTCAGACCAGGCTGTCTGGCACCAACAACCATCCCACGTTCAACATCACTTAAAATCCCCTTTCTTCGCCCGCTTCCGCAGTGATGGCAGCTTGGACCATGATCTCCACCGACAAACCCTTGTAAGTCCTGCTAACTGGAGAATAAACCCCCAGGATATATTAAACAGTAAAATAACAGGACAAAGATGGAAATGAGAGAAAAGTAAGAGAGGCGTGTTTGAAGTGAATGAAAACGTTGAAGAATCGCAATGAGTAGAGGCCAATGCTCGAGGGAAGGTGGGAGGATGGCATAAATGCATGAAAAAGCTAAATTGAACATGGAGAGGATCCGACAGGAGATTCAGGACTTTGAGGAAAGAAACCAACTGTCAGTTAGACGACATCAAAGATGAGCTTAATAAGACAAACCAAAGAATCGGGGAAGCAGAAGACCGCATTGACGAAGCTGAAACCAGAATGCTTATGGTGGAGCAGGTACTGACAAACGTGCTTAGAGTCCAAGCACGGCATGAGGAAAAACTTGACGACCAAGAAGCAAGATCAAGAAGAGAGAATATCAGAATATACAATGTGCCAGAGGATGAGGAAGGGAGAGCAATGATAACTTTTGTGGAGACGCAATTGAAAGACAAGCTGGACTTAACTCTGACGATGAAGCTACGTATTGAGAGAACTCACAGGGCACTAGCCCCGAAACCCACGGCTGCGGACAAACCCAGATCGATTGTGGTTAAATTCCACCATATCAAAACAAAGGAAGAAGTCCTTGATCATGACTACCTGGCGGCGGTGCTAAGCAAGTGGAAAGAGTACAACGATATGAAACGAGTATTGAAAGATAAGAAGATCCGCTTCCAAACCCCCTATCCAGCTAGACTACGAGTCTTTTTATGACGATAGAACATGACTATCACACGATCAACGAAGCTACGATGGACATGAAGGACAGCGGCCTCCCGGTCAATGTCGTCCCCCCACCGGCAGACCCAGCAGAGCAATTGAATCAATAAACATGACGCAATGTCGGAGAGGGGCGGTCAGAGCGCAATAGAGGCTCCTCCAAGAGAAGCAACTTCAGAGAGGAGCTCCATGCCTTCAGGAGGCAACCATCCCAAGAATGTGACAAGAATGAAAATAACTTAAATGAAAACCCATAGCCTAAGCAAGGTAACACACCTGACACAGAAAAATTCACATGTCTTCTGTTTCACTCATGACACAGTATGCACAAAAGCACCGGACGTTACTCTGCTCCACACTATTTTCTTTCAGAGTAATGCCGTTTTTTTCTCTCGCTTTTTCTCCTCATTTTCTTTGAAATAAGAGTTAATAATAAGTCGGGGATGACAAAAGACTGGTTTTTGAAATGGCCAATGTTCTTTTCATGGACTACACTGCTATGGAAGGCCCTACTCTCACACCTGTCTGGGGAGGGTTTCCCTACAAGGCCAGGGAGGCGTCCTGGCCAGTTAAAGGGTCACTTTGGAGAAATCCTTTGGCAAGGTGTGGCTTTAAGTAATGTTGATAGTTGTGTCAGCTCTTTAAGTTTCCTTCTACTTTCTACCAGAGAGAGTTGTTCCAGCAGATCTTTTCTTGGCTATCTATTTCCACCCAAAAAGATGACACAAGAAGATCTTAAGGTAGTGTCCTTTAATGTCAATGGTGTGCTTAACCCAGTAAAACGCAGTAAGATATTTTGTAAAATGAAAAGAGCAAAGGTGCATGTTGACTATTTACAGGAAACGCACCAGAATGATAAAAAGCACGAAAAATTACAAAGAATTCTGATTTCCAATAACCTTTCAAACAGACCTATGAACAAAAAGACAAGGAGGGGAGGTTTATTCTGGTGAGGGGAACAACAGCGTGGAACGAGGTCACTGTTGGGTTTTAAGGGGTTAAGGAAGGCCTTCAGCCTGTGTTTAACACAAAAATAAGGAAGAATGTTACTTCTGCTATCTCCCCATAAAGCACCATATAACGAGTTGTTTTCGACTTTCAGCTTGCTCACAGACTAGGATACATCACACTCCAATATTTCACACGCTAGAAACCAGATTAAACCAATCGGCTACACATGGAAATTTACTGACTTTACCAAGGCCTATTACCGATGCAGGACATAGCCTGCTAAAAGCTAGCTTACTTGGACCAAAGAAGCTGAGGAGGCCTTCATTGCCCTAAAACAACAGCTAGCACAGGCGAGCAAGCTGTCCGCTCCGGATTTGAGTAAAATGTATGAATTTGATGTGACAGAAAAAGATGGTTTTGTGAGTTCCGTACTGTGGCAGCCCAGGACTCAAGGGAGTAGAGTGTTATGCTATTATAGCACTAAATTAGAACCAGTGGAAAAAGGCCATCCTCCTTGCACCAGAGCACTATGTGCTATAGCTAAAGCACTAAAAGGGACAGCTCACATCACACAAGGACAGGTCATCACAGTACACACAAACCACATGGTAACAAGCTGCATTTCCAGCCAAAAGTTCACCCTAAGCCACCAAAGGACCAGCAGAATGCATTATGTCAGTTCAGACAACAACATGGCCTCTCCTACAACCAGCAAAGTTCCTCATGAATGTGAAGCCCTGGTCAGAAAAGAAATGGACATCTTTCCAACATAGTCGCCGAAGCAATAGCTGATGCCAAGAATCTGTTTACAGATGGTCATAGTCATGCAATAAGGGGGAGGAATAATTGCCTCTTATGCTGTAGTCAGCAGGAAGGTCTCCACAATAAAAAGAACACGTGGATCACCTTAAGCCGGATTTCCATAGACGCCCTACCTCTACACCGCCCACACCTCATCGCCCCACACCTCCCCAGCTTTTTTTTAACTACCTTCCACTGGTTATCAGTGACCCCCACTCCCCCTGGTTTTGCAGGCTTTTTCCACACCCACTCTTGTTGCTACCAACAGTTATGTTCCAACAAACAGTGAACGAAACAAAACAACCGTTATGCAGTTATGAGCTTTCAAGCAGAACACAATGAACATAATAAAATATAAAAACTTAGCGTGTGGACTGCACCAATGGTGTAATGGATTCGAGGCAAGCTTCCCTACCAGCGCTTCCTGGTCTGTGGCCGTATATTGCGTCCATCTCCTCATACCATATAGGGACCTTTTTTTAAGTTTCTCCTTCATTTATTATACCATCCTGATAAAGCCAAGTTTGGCCATCTCAGCCGCAATCCGCAGGAAAACCTTGTTGTTCTGAGAGGTCCCGTCCAACTCCCGCTGTATACTCTCTTCTCCCAACAAGGACAGAAAAGCCCTCACCTCCGGGTTGGTCCAGAACGACATTACTTTTCCAGTCATCATTTAAAAAATGTACCAACAGGAGAGCAGAAAGTTGAAAGTGAGCAGCTTACTCCTTGTCAAAAGCACTAATCTCTCTAGTCAAAACCAAAACATCCGGCTTTGTACCTGGCGCTGATATTTTATTTTCTGACCAATCAGTGGTAAGCAGCGTTCTACGTCACATTTTTGGCCCCAATTCACCTACTTCGGACTGACCATAGAGGAGGTACTAAAAAGTACCCAGAAAAGTATCCATTTGGCCTCGTTACGCCCACCTTCTAGCAGTGGAAATAATGATTTATAGTGGGAAAGTCATTAGTGAACAGTCGAGTATGCAAGCTGAAGAAGCCCCTCATGACAAACTTGACATGGGTTGAAAAAAGTGCTAATAAATGTAAAATAACAGGCATATGGAGGTCACATGATGGGAGAATTGTGGCCTCCCCTACCTTGCTGACGATGTTATGTGAAGAGGGACATAAAAGGGGACATCAATCAGGAAGAAGGCTTACCGAAATGGTAGGACAAAAATGGTGGCACCCCTATCTTTACGAAGTGTATAAATATTTTGTAGATAGAAGTTCCAGTTGTTCTGAGTTTAACCCTCAAGCAACTCTTAAGATGGGGATGGGAGCGTTTCCCATCCCAAACAGACCATGGCAAGAACTGATGATTGACTTCACTGACATGGGGATAAATCAGAGAGTAACAGGCTGTATTTGCATGTTTGTGTTGTTTGTGTTGATACTTTTACTCGATGGGTGGATGGGTGGATGCTAAACCCACCAAAACTGAGACAGCTCAAGAGGTCATAAATTGGTTGATATATGACTTAATACCTCACTACAGGGTCACAGAAAGTATCCATTCTGATAATGGGACCCATTTTACAGAAGAGTCCTTAAATAAAAGGCAAAAAGTACTTAGGAATCCCACATCGCTTTGGGTCGGCCTACCACCCAACCTCCCAGGGGCTGGTGGAAAGAGCAAATCAGTCAATAAAACAACTTTTGGCCAAATTATCTGATGAAGCAAAGATGAAATGGACAGAGGCTCTACCTCTGGTCCTATTGTCACTAAGATCCAGCCCAAGCGACACAACAGGATTCTTGCCTCATGAGCTGAAAATGCCCTGTCCATTTACAAATAACCTGAATGGTGATGACGCTCCTGATCCAGCCAATCAGAAGAAAGAGTTGCAGGAAGCTGTTTAGTTTTTGTCTCTCTAGGTACAGGATATCCATATAAAGCTCCACCGGAGGAGATAAAAGAAGGAGAATGGATTTACAGAAGAGTGTTCCACAGGACGTGGGAGGAGCTAAGGTGGATCAGCCCATTCAAGGTAGTGTCATCAACCACATACGGTGTGAGAGTCTGGCTGGATGAGGAGCAGACAAGTAAGTAAATATTGGCACAAAACACACTGTAGAAAAGGACAGTCATCCACAGAGAGAAACCTTAGAGAAATGAGAAAGCACCTGAAGGACACAGGCAAAGAAGCAGAAGGAGAATAGGATGTTGACCTACAGGTCATGGCATACACTGGCCCGTTTGGCAGTGGCAAGCCTGATAGTGTTCACGCCGTTATTATGGCTGGATGTAGAGGAGAGATCACAGATTAAGGAGGAGGATACTGCAAGTATCCCCCACAAAGTAATTACTCCAACAGGGGACCCAAAATTTGAACGCGACGAGAAACTCATCAAGATCAACGGGTCAATGACAAATGAAGCATCTAAAACGATTGTTTTGATTTTTGATTGTATTTCTAACTTCTCTACATAAAAATTGTCAGGTGGCGCAACCAATTATTCACAAAAATATATATATATTCCCATAATTTATTCTAAGTTAAATCTTTGGCAAGTATCCCTGAGAGCGTCTTTAGTGTGCAACGCCTTATTATTTAGTTTTTGTGTTTTGTATGTACATTAATTTAAGACTACTGCACTCCAATGTTTAAATATTTCCTTTTTTCAGCATTCGATTTCACATTTAAAGACAGATAAGTAACTTATAAATACACAAATGAGCGCATTCAATAAAATTATAAAACTATTCTCATCACAGTTGTCAACCACTTGTTCACTTTAAGCTATTGTTTATCAGTTTAAATTGATATTTTACCTGGTTGCACCACCTGACGATTATCAGTTGCGCCACCTGACAAAATTAGTAAAGACAGGAAATATGGCGAGTAATTTAATTTTAATTCATTTCAAATTAAAAAAAAACATACAATGCATTAGTCAACAGTCTTGGTATTAACCAATTAACAAAAAACAGATTAAATTCATTGAAAACTTTAATTTAATACATCCAAATGCAATTCATCAAAAGTATTCCAAGGTTTTAAAACATTAGATTCCTAGTAGCAGTAATGCAACACTAATCACATACTAATTAATAACAGGTAATAACAGTTCACAGTAACATTTTGAAATGTTCGTTTAACAGTGGTAGAAGTAAATACCTCATTGGTCTTCTGCCCCTCAGACACAGATTTTCTTAACCACTGATGCCAGGCAACATTATCTTCTGCTTGGGGCGGGGTAACTTTTACTTCACTGTAGCTGCATTTTGCACAGACACGATACATGCATGACTTGTCTGGATTGCACACAACTGCACTCAACAGTTGAGAATTGCTAGCAGTTTTCAAAAGGCCTTTCTGCTGCAGCTTTTCACTCAAGAGTTTGAGGTTCTCATTTTCCAAGAATGCACATGTATACAGATGTAAATGGGGAAATTTAGTAGCTAGCCTTACTGGCTATTGCATTTGTGGTGTTTGCTCTATGTGGTTGCTGTTGCATCCCATGTATTAGGGCTCTCATTGTGCGGTGTATCACCAAGCCATTGGGGAATGTGGAATCCGAGGTAACACCCCCAGTGTATCTGATGAATCTCAAAGAGGGTGTGCCTCTGCTCGACCCAAGTGCCGATATCCAGAAGAGGCCATTCCAATATCCAGATGGGGAATCTGACGATGAGCCTGACCTGGATGACGTAGTGTGAGCTCAGGGTCTACAATAACTGATCTTACGATTTCAGAATAGGATTTCGCTTTGTTGCTTGCTTCTAGGCTTTGTGTTTTGATATATATATATATATATATATATATATATGAATTTTATATACATGTAGTGATTGTTAGTTAATTTTCCAAAGATGTTGCACACACAAGCTGAGCCTACCAAAGAGATGGCAACCTGTTTGGGGGAGCACGTTCACGTGACCGCTGGAAGGAGGCCCTGGTTACACATACAGTTTAGATTGCATGCATACACTCATTTTCATACGGGGTTTTTACAATACATGACATTTTAGGGGTGGCAAAAACAGGGAGGATTTGTTGGGTTTTAAGGGGTTAAATAAGGCTTTCAGAAAAATCAGGAAGAATGTTACTTCTGCTATCTCACCATATAAAGAGTTGTTTTCGGCTTTGCTGCAGCTCGCTCACACACTAGGATACATCACACCCCAATATTTCCCACGCTGGAAACCAGATAAAGCCAATCAGCTACACATGGAAATTTGCTGACACAAGAGAGGCAGGGCTCCTCCCTTCTTCTGTACAGACGGAGCCTAGGTAGAACAAGGTCACGGGCCTGCTTGGATGAGGGCTTTGGTTATTTCTATCCTTAAGGTGGATAGACTTAAGTCTCAGCGTTGAATCAATACCTATTTCCTGTGTACCAAATAAATAACCTAAACATGAGAAATTGTTGCGTGATTTGTGCATAGATGGACTATCCTATCCAAAAGGTATAAAGATCCTGGTCTGGAAGAGAGGAAAATATCCTCCTTCGACATCACCTTCCTCCAGGAAGTGAGTTCTCTTTTTTCAGGAAGATTTTTGACATAATATTAAGTAAGGAAAATTCCCTTCCCCAAGGAAAAAAGATGTGCTTTAACTGTAGACTCAGCTTTATTTTGAGGGTATTTACATCCAAATCAGGTGAACGGTGTAGGAATTACAACAGTTTGTATATGTGCCTCCCACTTTTTAAGGGACCAAAAGTAATGGGAAAATTGGCTGCTCAGTTGTTCCATGGCCAGGTGTGTGTTACTCCCTTATTATCCCATTTAGAAGGAGCAGATAAAAGGTCTAGAGTTCATTTCAAGTGTGCTATTTGCATTTGGAATCTGTTGCTGTCAACTGTCAATGTGAGATCCAAAGAGCTGTCACTATCAGTGAAGCAAGCCATCATTCTGCCAACATCTTGACTGGTTCCGGTCATACTTAACTGACAGGAGCTTCTGTGTAAAATTTGACAACTTTGTGTCTTCAACAGCCCCTCTTCCACATGGGGTCCCTCAGGGCTCAATCCTCGGCCGTCTTTTATTTGCTCTTTACTTACTCCCAATCGGTTCTGTTTTTAGGAAACACAGTATCTCATTTCATTTTTATGCCAATGAATGCCAGATCCATCTTCCATTGGCACTAAACAATGCCCAATCAGTCCAACCACTCACAGACTGTCTTAACGACATTAAAGCATGGCTCACATTAAATTTTCTTAGTCTTAATGAAAACAAAACTGAAGTAATAATGTTTAGACCAAGTTGTTATTCTCCCCCCAATGTTGAGCTTGGCTCTCTGTCATTGTATCTCAAGGACTGTGTCACTAATCTGGGGGTCAAGTTTGATTCTGATTTTAAATTTGAGAAACAGATTAGTGGTGTAGTAAAAAAAAAGCTTTTATCAACTGTGTCAAATAGCAAAGGTGAAACCCATTTTATCAAGACCTGACTTGGAGAAATGAATCCATGCTTTTGTTATGACCCGTCTTGATTACTGCAATTCCTTGTACATTGGGATCAGCCAGGCTTCCCTTGCCCATCTGCAGCTTGTGCAGAACTCTGCTGCACGCCTTCTAACCCAGACCCGCAGACGTGAGCACATCACTCCTATCCTGGCGTCCCTACACTGGCTCCCTGTGTACCACAGAATCAATTTTAAACTTTTGTTATTTGTTTTTAAATGCTTGAACAACCTTGCTCCACCATATTTATCTGATTTGCTTCAGCCTTACTGCCCATCCCGATCCCTAAGATCAGCCGACCAGATGTTGCCGACAATCCTTAAAACAAGGCTGAAGCTCAGAGATGACAGAGCCTTTGCCGTTGGTGCACCCAAACTTTGGAATGACCTCCCTTTAAATGTCAGACAGGCCTCCTCGCTTCCTGTTTTTAAATCTCTTCTAAAAACGCACTTTTACTCCCTCGCCTTTAACTTGCCTTAATGTTTGTCTGTCATTGGCTAAAAAGCACTTGCAGTGAGCTTGTTTGTTCCTTTATTCTGTTTTCTTTGCTTGTTTTGTTTGTCTGTTTTTGAAGTGATTTTGTGTTTGTGATTTTTATGCCTTTTATCTTAATCTTAAACCTATTTTATGTCCCAATGTAAAGCACTTTGGCTTCCCCTGTGGTTTTTAAATGTGCTATATAAATAAAGTTGATTAGGCTGAAAAATCTAAACAAACCCATCAAGGAGATAGCAAAAACATGTGGCCAAATCAACTGTTTGGAACATTCTTAAAAAGAAAGAACGCACTGGTGAGCTCAGCAACACCAAAGGACCCGGAATACCAAGGAAAACAACTGTGGTGGATGACAGAAGAATTCTTTCCCTGGTGAAAAAAAAAAAACCTTCACAACAGTTGACCAGATCAAGAACATTCTCCAGGAGGTAGGTGTACGTGTGTCAAAGTCAACAATCAAGAGAAGACTTCACCAGAGTGAATCCAGAGGGTTCACTACAAGATGTAAACCATTGGTGAGCCTCAAAAACAGGAAGGCCAGATTAGAGTTTGCCAAAAAACATCTAAAAAAGCCTTCACAGTTCTGGAACAACATCCTATGGACAGATGAGACAAAGATCAACTTGTACCAGAGTGATGGGAAGAGAGGAGTATGGAGAAGGAAAGGAACTGCTCATGATCCAAAGCATACCACCTCATCAGTGAAGCATGGTGGTGGTAGTGTCATGGCATGGGCATGTATGGCTGCCAATGGAACTGGTTCCCTTGTATTTATTGATGATATGACTGACAAAAGCAGCAGGATGAATTCTGAAGTGGTTCGGGTAATATTATCTGCTCATATTCAGCCAAATGCTTCAGAACTCATTGGACGGCGCTTTACAGTGCAGATGGACAATGACCCGAAGCATACTGTGAAAGCAACCAAAGAGTTTTTTAAGGCAAAGAAGTGGAATGTTATGCAATGGCCAAGTCAATCACCTGACCTGAATCCGATTGAGCATGCATTTCATATTTCACGAAACCGAAGGGGAAATGCCCCAAGAACAAGCAGGAACTGAAAACATTTGCAGTAGAGGCCCGGCAGAGCATCACCAGGGATGAAACCCAGCGTCTGGTGATGTCTATGCATTCCAGACTTCAGGCTGTAATTGACTGCAAAGGATTTACAACCAAGTATTAAAAAGTGAAAGTTTGATTTGATATTTTAATTTGTCCCATTACTTTTGGTCCCTTAAAAAGTGGGAGGCACATATACAAACTGTTGTAATTCCTACACCGTTCACCTGATTTGAATGTAAATACCATGTTAATAGCAAATTAAAGCTGAAAGTCTGCAGTTAAAGTACATCTTGTTTGTTTCATTTCAAATCCAGTGTGGTGGTGTATAGAGCCAAAAAGATTAGAAGTGTGTCGATGTCCCAATATTTATGGACCTGACTGTATGAACATTCCCCTACAACCAAAGTAGGATGTATCAAACCAAAAAAATACCTTCAAGGCAGTCAGCAAAAACTTCAATAAATTAATGGAAGACGTAGGCTTAATAGACATACGGAGAGATATGTTCCCTAAAACAAGGCAGTACATGCATTACTCTGCTCCACACTCTATACACCAGAATTGACTAGTTTATCATTTTTGGCAAGGACAGGTCAAAAATCAGGGACTCTGATATTGGAGTAATAGATCTAAGTGACCATGCCCCTATTTACATCATTGTCAACTTGGAGAATCGCTGAAAAAATACAACATGAAGATTTAACTCAAGCCTTCTCAAAGACCCTACTTTTAAAAGGCAAATGAGCACAGAAATTCAAATGTACAGAACAGAAAATGATATAGGCGACATTTTGCCGCCTAGGTTATGGGATGCGGCAAAGGCTGTCCTCTGAGGTAAGATCATAGCTGTGACTTCACTTAAAAAAACATGCATCAACAGAAATTACTTGATCTACAAAATCAATTGAAATGGCTGGAGGAATGTCATGCACAGGCCCAAACCCTAAAGATATTACATCAGATAAAGAAAATCAGAAATTAAATAAACACAATGTATACTCAGGATATTGAGGAAAAATATGCTCTTCACTAAGCAAAAGTACTATGAAAATGGTTCTAATTTTACTAAATTATTGGCAAGGAAATAAAGAAAACAGGTGGCAGATAGCACAATTTATAAAACTCGAGACCCCCAAAAGGGTTTTGTGAGAATCGGACAAAATTTGCGACCCGTGAATCTTTTTAAAGGTTTTTGACAAAATCTAAGATGGCGGAAAATCTATCATGACGCATCGTGACGTCATAGGATAGGTTGAACTCAGCATGATCCAAGAATTCCAAGGGTACCTTGTTTTTGAAAATCGGACATACGGTTCAAAAGTTACATGCACAAATGTACTTCCAAGTTTGACCCCTTGGTGGTGCTAGAGCGTACTTACAGGCAACATGTAACTCAGTCAAATTAAAGATACGACTGTCCTTAAGCTATGTGCAAAATTTCACAACTTTTCAGCATACTGTTCTTTGGGCTGCCATAGACTCCAATGGCAGAAGAAGGTGGAATAATAATAATAATAATAATAATAACACTAACAAAAACAATGAGGTACCAGCAGCTTGGCTGCTTGGACCCCCAAATATAGCTGCATGCAGCAATGTGGGGGTCCAAGCACATCGGTCATGGGCCATAAGGCTAGACGAGAAGTTTCAATTGGAGGATTGGCGGAAATACGAGCTGACTTCATGGTTGGCGGCTCCTCTGGCAATTTTTAATTGGATGTAGCGGGCAAACGGATTGGATATACCACTAACTTTTGCGCAGCTCGGTCTAAAGATAGTCTGTGCCGATTTTGTGAGAATCAAACAAAATTTGCGACCTGTGAATCTTTTTAAAGGTTTCGGACAAAATCCAAGATGTCGGAAAATCTATCATGATGCATTTTGACATCATAGGGTAGGCTGAACTCAGCATGATCCAAGGATCAGACGGACACCTTGTTTGTAAATTTCGAGCGTACGGTTCTATGGGCTGCCGTAGACTCCAATGGCAGAAGAAAGCGGAATAATGATAATAATAACACTAACAAAAACAATGGGGTTCCTGCAGCTTCACTGCTTGGATCCCCAATAATAACAATAACACTAACAAAAACAATGGGGTTGTTTTTGTTTCTTCCTGCAGCTTCGCTGCTTATGAGTTGTTAGCCTGAATGAAATTATCCTGATTTTGAGCTGTGCTTAAGCTTAGGAAGGACAAATGGCAAAAATATACTCTTCTCTATGTGGTTATCTCCTGGAAGATGCGTTCAAGCCATAACCCTCTTCTCGCGATTTGGGCTCCAATCTCAATGGGGTCTTCAATGAAAGGGCATGCCATTCTTTCCCCAAACAGCTGATTGGTCAGTGGGTGGATCCTTTTATCAGATTCAGATCAATCCTGAAAGTTACCCTGACCCAAAGCAGGTTTAGAGTTTAGAGGTTCAGAGTAAGTTACCATAGTAACTTAGCTCGATAAGAATGAATCCTGCTTCGTGATATAGGCCTCAGGTGTTGGTAAGAACCCAAGTAATCCATACATAGAGAGAAACCAAAACAAATAAGTTCAGAAATTAAGTTATGTGTAATAATGTAAAATAACACAAGGAAAAAGTATTGAACACTAGGGGTGTGCAAAAAAAATTGATTCACATCGTGATTTTCATTTACTACAATTCAGATTCGATTTAAAATGTCCCAAAATTGAGTTTAAAAAAAATAAATAAATAAAAATCCACTGGCTGTCAGCTTTTATTTTGAAGTGACGCGGGAGTCCAGAAGAATGGGGGCTGACTGTCGCGGATCTAGTTATTGTGACTGATAATGCTGCTATCACATTCGCCGCTACACCGATTAACAACTTGGCACACATTACATGTTTTGCCCATACTCTCAACCTGGCTGCTCAAAGAGCTCTGAGGCTAACTACGGTGTCAAGACTGCTTGGGAGGATCAGATGAATCACTGTTTTCTTCCACCGCAGCACCATGGCAAATCATGAACTGCAGGAGAAACAGGAACTCCTACAGTTGCCGGTGCATAAACTGAAAATGGATGTCGCTACATGATGGAACAGCGCACTGGACATGATTGAGCGATTCTTAGAGCAGCAGCCTGCTATTTGTGCCGCGCTCCTATCCCCAAACATGAGAAGATGTGGAAGCGACATCTGCACACTCAGCAATATGGACATCTCCACTGCTGAGGAAATAGCATCCGCGTTGAAACCAATGAAAGAAGCAATGCACACGTCATGTCCAAGGATTCTACACCTACACCTACCTACAGTTATTGCTCCTCTGCATGCTCAGTTGCTGCATGACACAGCGCGAGCTGGCATTGCTGCTGACACTCCAGTTATTCCATGAAGATATGGCAAAAAGATACAGTTGTGCGTGGGATAAGCACATGCTTTACGCTGCTTCACTTTTGAGCCCCAGATTCAAAGCCCTGCCTTTCCTCGCCAAGGAGGACCAGCTGGAAGTCCATGAAAATATAGTTGGAGATGCTGCAGCATTTGAGGTAATACCTGTTCTAAAACAATATATTTTTTGTAAACTGCATAACACATTTATACATGTTAAAAACGAATAGTAATGTAGGTCAAAGTTTAATGATGCCATCTCATACACCCATCTTGCATGGTCGTATGCATTCTTATTTTATTTCACTATAGAATGAGGGACTGGTGGTGTGATTATTATATTGTACATGATGACCAATATGATTGTTGATTTTTTTTCTGTAGAGTCATGTGAACTTGGAGGAGGCTGAGGTCATGTCTGAGACACCACAGCCAGACCCAGAAGAAGGCCCTGCTCCAAAAAGAAGGCACGCTGCACTAATTACTCTATTGGGCAAGACATTTACTGGGGCCAGTGTTGTCTGTAAATCTGCCAACACCAGAGCAGAAGAGGAGCTGAAGAAATATCCGGAAGCCCCTCCACTGTTTCTGTCAGAGAATCCCCTCAGCTGGTGTAGCACCCACGAGACAGATTTCCCTCTCTTGGCTAGACAGGCTAAACGCTACTTGTGTATCCCTGGCACTAGCGTTGCAGCTGAGCGAGTATTCTCCACTGCTGGGGATATAGTGACAGCTCAGCGAAGTACTCTTACACCAGCACATGTGGACCAGCTTCTTTTCCTGCAAATGGACAGTAATCTTGGACACAGTTCATGTCCAGTTCTGTCCATGTCCTGTCTTTCATTTTTTGTTGAAAATAATACAATCAGTTGCACTGTTATGGACAGTCTTATTGTTGCAAGAGGTACTTGCACTTAGGGATACTACTTTTCATAAAAAAAGCACTTTTATTTTCATAACTTGCTTTTCTTAAAGCTACTGAGAAATAGTAATGTTTGTCATTTGTACAACAGTTGTGTTCCACATGATATTTTTGGTGCTGCAACTTTCCTATAAAAAGAAAGTGCATCTTTTTATTATACAGAAGCACTTTATTTTTGTTCCAACTTATTTTTTAGCTAGCTACTTAGAGTAGCAGTTGTGGTCCAGGTCCACACAGTTTTTGGAAAAGGCACTTTCCTTAGAAGTTAAAAGGCAGCATGTTTAACTGCACTTTTTTTTTTTTTATATAGTCACTTTTATTTTTGTTACTTAATAGTTGCAACAATTCCATCTAAGCACAGATACATGTTTAAAACTAAATAAATGTGAAAAAGACAGTTTAATGTCTAGATAGATCAATAGATAGATCGATAGATAGAAGAGGTGAAATGATTCATCTACTACATCGATGAATCAATTTATTTTCCTGTGATCCAACTACATCTATCTGTGCTCGGCAAGTTGGCTGTCTGGACAACATACTTCGATCTAATATCGATTTAAAAGGTAATCAACCGATTGTATCAATACTAGGAAATAACACATTGGATTAAGCATGTCAGAAGATCAGCTTAGAGTATTTACTTGAGAAACACTGTACAACTGGACAAACAAAATTTCAGGGTTGCAAACTCATCGGGGGTAAAAAAATAAATAAATAAAAAAAAAAGGTGACAAGAGACCGACACTCTAGGAGGATCCGGGGGCATGAGCAAAAGCTGTGCAAACCTTAGTGAATCTGTCGCCTAGATGTCCATCAGATGAACCTTGCAAAAAAGTGGTTTGGAAATCAATTGTTGAGGCATCCCAAAGGTACAAGCTCAGGCTCAGTCTTATTCAGGAAGGAAAAGTGGTCTAGGGTCTTTTTTTTAAAAAAAAAAATATTGAGCAATTGAAAATAAACTCTCAAAAAGCATAATAATAACAATAAGACAGGTGAAAATCCAGTATACAGTGAATTGAACAAACATCTTTTCATGCAACAAAAATAAAACAAAACAAAAGCATAACACCAAATGGACAGGATCTCAGAACCTGAGAGACGGAGAACAAACAAAACAGAAAGGAGCAGCCATTAGCCAGTTCCATATGTCAATGTGCATAAATGTTTATTACAGCAATGTAAGGTGTGAATTATGAATAGAGTAAAGGGCTCAAATATTGGACTTATCTGTGCTTTTCCCTTCTCTTCTGGACCAGTAATTCCAGAGCTCTTTTGCTTTTCTGGGCAGGCAGGTGCCGGACTTTCGCTTGCTTTTCTTCCTCCACTGAAGTCCTCCTGCTCTGGGCTGCAATGACTGTAGGCTGGCACTAAAACTCCAACTGCTTCTCTCTTTGTTTCAGCAGGGCCTTTTGTCTATGAATCTTGTCCCTGGTGCCAGTGGATGTGGATGTTCTTGTAGAGGGAGAGCTTTGCATCCTCTCTTTTGAACATCTGAAGGGCATACCTGGTTGTCTGGATTGCATTGTAGGTTTCCTTGCTCATTGTGGTGCTCTTGTTGTTTATGATGTCCCCCATTGAGTTGAATGATGACTCTACCATGGGCCCATGGAAAATGGAAAGAGCCCCCAGAACCACCTGTTCAAGGCCTGGATATCTTGAGATGAGAGGAGATACACTTCGTTACTGCAGAGTACAAGTACTGAGACAACAAAATTAAGTTTGCATCTCGCTAGGTGAAAACCAATTAAAGTACAGATATTGACAGTAATAAATATAAAGTGCAAAAGGAATAAGATATAAATAGTAATGGCAGGTCTATATTAACAAATACTTAGGTATTAAACAGGTATGTACAATGGGATGAGGAGTACACAATAGTATAATTACCTTCCAGTGTCAATCACATTTCCCCACCAGGTCACCATGTTGTCGCCGTCCTCATACAGGAGCAGAGTAGAATCCACATTGAACTTCTGCACTTCCAGAGGTAGGTCAAACTGGGGTGGCACCAAGTGGCCCATCATCCCTGGCCCTGACAGCCACTTCAGCAGTTTACCTGTCTCTGAGTGGCCTCTCACCAATGGATCCAGAGAAGACAATGCCTGAAGGGTCTTGCTGTTCAACGGCAGTTTCTTCTGCATGTTTGCTGTTGTGGGCATGTATGCAGTCTTCACTGTCTTGAGAAACTGCAGCACAATCTGGAAAACATAAAAATAAAATGAGTGCAAATTACATTATCAGAAATAGATCAGTTTGATTTGCCATCGATAGTTACTAACTGGATGACGTGAATTTTCCGCAGTTTCTCAGCAACCGGTCCGGCATACAGCTCTGTAAGAGGTAGCATTTTGTCCATAATCTCGATCTCCACAAGTGTCTTTGGTGAGGTGTGAAGATGCTTGCTCTTGATACAGTATGGTGAGGACTTCAAGTTGCTTGTCATGGAATTTGTGGAACGGCCAGGAACTCACAGATCTCAAGCAAGTATTTCACCTGAAAATAGCGAAAAGTGCAATTAATTTCCATCGTGTAACAAGTATACTTTCAGTGCTGGCATGTTTCACGGTAGCTGTGATATTAACCTGGTCTGAAGCCCACTGGTGATCTGTGTGAAGGTCTGTGGAGAGCTTCTCAAGATAGTGCCTGAAGTGGCAGGAATCACCATCAACATGCAACAGGTTCTGGCAGTGCTTCTCTCTGATTCTGGTCTCTAGGCCGGACTTGCTTCCTCACATTACGTGGCAAGAGTCCATCACCATGCTGACCATGTTGGCAAAGGGGATGTTGTGGTCGGTGAAAAAGGTCACAAGGGAGCTTTCCAGATGTTGAGCAGATACTTTTGTAACCTCAATGGAGCCAAGGTGTTCCACCACTACATGTTTCATGTCTTGGCTGAAATAACTCATGAGCACAGACAATACCTTCTTATAAGCAGATGACATGCTTTCGTCCAAGTTGGTTGAGAATGGGTTATTTCACATGTGTAGGAAGGTCCGCTCTGAGAAGGTGTGCCCCAGGCCAAGGACCATTTTGTAAGAAGCTGCTGTCCGGGAGAGCTTCATTCCTTCCAAGGCTGGCTTATCAAGGGCCAGTGTCTGGGCCAGCTTGATACTTTAGCCACGTGTTTCTCCATTTTGCAGTGGGATAAGAGTGCATGGGATCCCTTGGTGGAACAATTTATCTCTTTAGACCATAGGGTGCATCGGGCATGGCCTGGTTTATCCAACGTTTTGAAGTAGTAAGACAAGGGAAACACACAGCTTTTGCCTTTAAAGCCCATCTTAGTCTCCAACTTCAGCCAGGCCCAGCACCATTTACACCTGACCCCAGCATCAAGTTGAGCCACCCTAAGGGCATGCTCTTCTAACAACTCCCTCATTTTGAAAGCAAAGTGAGAGTGGCGAGCTTACATTAGTTATAGCTTGCTGACAGCTAGCTAATTAGACTACCTGAACTGGTGAAATATGACCGAGGCTTAATCCCGTGCCTTCAAACTAAATAAAATTTAATGCAGACTGATGGGTTCATTGTAAAACATTTATTTATTGATGTAAATTAGGGGTGGGCGATATGGCAAAAATATCATATCACGATTTTTTTAAATTAAAATCACGATTTCCATTTTATCACGATCTTAAATTGAAAAATGAAAAACAGACAATTTAGTCCAAAGAACCTTTACCTTAACCCATTTTATTTTAAATAGTCACAGTTTTGCCTGCATGTGCAAACAATCAAGCTGAAAAGATGTGGCATGGCAATGTTGTACAAGTATTTTCAGCTGGGCAGCTCTTAACGCGGGTCAACTACTTTAAGCAGGCGTTTGAACCCCTTGTTTTCTACCATCTTGAACGGTACCATATCTTTTGCAAGATAAAAGGTAACTGCTTCTGTTACCTCTTTCCATCGCTTGCTTGACTTGTGATACGATGTGCCTTGGTTAAATGCCCGTGTTAATGTTGACTGTTTTGGTCTTACGCTAGCTGCTGCCTCTGCCTGCGGTGCCGGTGCCGCCAGACCCCTCGGTGTTTGACCCTCAGCATATTGTTTGGGATGCTTCCTCTTCAAATGATTGAATAGGTTTGTCGTGTTGCCCCCCGACGTGGGAACCTGTTTTGTGCAAACTTTGCACAGAACATTTGCCTGCGCTTCATCAGTTGAGGAAAATCCAAACCAATTCCATATGATGGAAGTGGATTTTTTTTTAGTGACCAACTCCATTTGGCTTTCAGCCATGGCTCTCCATGCGGCTACCGCTACACACATAAACAAGGAGGCGGGTAAGAAAGCTAACCCTAATTCGCTATGATTGGTCAGTCAGGTTGACAACGTAATACGTCTGGTGTGTCGGTGCATGAGCATAGAACTGCAAATTATACAATGTGCCCTAGACGATCCCACGATCACTGCAGTTTGACAGATCGTCTTCACGTTGTAATCGTTCACGATTTTATATCGTCATATCGCCCACCCCTAATGCAAATGTGGCATTTTCTGTACATAGGCTACGCTCCGAGGCAGCACTGCTCTTTCTGTCCAATAACACACATGAAGCTTAAAAATGCCATCCATAAAACATATTAACCCTACTGTTATGTTGCGGTTTTCTGTATGAAACTTCTTCTGCTTGGCTTAATAAGTGTAATCAACATATAAAATGTAAAATTTTATAAGTTTATATTACATAGATTCTGTTACGGTCAATTTGACTGGGCAGTCAAAGTGGAGGATCAAAGGGGTCAGAAGGGTTACATATTTCACCCCAATCTCTCTCTCTCTCTCTCTCTCTCTCTCTCTCTCTCTCTCACACACACACACACACATATACACACACACTTTCTCCAGAGTAATCTGACTCAATGTGGGTGGAGTTTGACTTTGGGCGGGAACTGGAGCTGGCTTGACTCGTTGACGGCGAACCACGGCTCACTTGACCAAAGGTACAACAAAGCATAAAGTCCACTAGCTGATAAAAGATTTAATATTTTTTCAGGTGAGAAAGTCACCGTTAAATCCCCAGTCTGTGGTCGGTTTATCCAGATATCGCCTGTTAGAAATTTGCTCCGACATTTATTTTGGGAGAAGTGCAGAAGGAGCGACCGGGGGCTAGTTATCCATGGTACCAGCATGTCTCAGAGGCAGTAGCTGGTCTACTGAACTGATCACTGGAGATAATGAGCCAAGTAACTTTATCCGCAGGTTTTTAGAGGTTTACCGCTGGCTGGTTAAACTCTTTAGAAGATTAATGTTAGTCACATTAATGAAATCTAACAACTGTGTCAGTCGCGTTTGTTTGAATGAAAAGTGAAGCTTCAGGTGTGTATTGCTAGACAGAAGAGGAGTGCTGCCACCATATTACTGAATTTCCCTCAGGATAAAGTATTCGTCTAGCTACATCTACATAAATAAATAAACATTTTACAATGAATACTTCCTACCTTGACGTAGAGTCTCTTCCAAGAGATGTTGGCGAGAAAAAATGCTCGCCTCAAAGCCGTTGTTTCATCTGCTTGTTTTTATCCAAATAATGTGCACGCGCCTTAAAGAGACCCTTGATTAACCAAGTGCCGTCCAGGGGATCCAGACATTTGAGGAAGTTTAAAAAGTGACTGTAACCGGTAGATTAAGAACCCCAAAGAGCAGATACTGACCAAGATAGTTATCTGTTGGCAGCCCGCCACTCACACTGGTTTAATTTTTGGCCAAAACGTTACTGAATCAATTTCAAGTCACTGAATCGTTTCGGATCGTATCGTTCTAAATGAACTAAAATCATCCTTGAATCGTATCGGCAACCACGAATCATGAATCGAATCGCTGTTAAAAACGAATCGTTACACCCCTAATAGATAGATAGATAAGTAGATAGATGCTTTATTAATCCCAAACTGGGAAATTTCACAGCTGTAGCTGCAATGTACAGGCACTCAACGCCATACAAAATAATTTAAGTTTAGTTTTGTTACCATTATTGCACTTCTAAGATGTAATGCTCTTTATTTTACATGCAATTTGCAGAGCAATGATGGAACTTTGCTGCAATGCACTACTACAGTTTCTACTACAAAGGCATTTAACAGTTGAGGTTTAACTTAAAGTTTATGCTGTCAAACAATTTTCATGTAAAACTATTTTTTTCATATCCAAGTAAAATTTCAAAGATCAAACAATACTGAATTGATTTCGAATCAAATCGTGACTAATCACTTTAAAACCTTGTAAAATGGAATCAAATCGATTCAGGAAATTGGCCATGACACCCAGCTACGTGCAGTTCCACTGTTCAACCACTAGATTTTGTGTGTACGCATGGTAAGAGTTGTGCTTAAATTTACACACTTTTCTGAGAACAAGTACAAATAAATAAAAGGTATGAATTGATCCCATACCGTCAGAATGTGTTTACGCTCTCTTCGCGCACATATCTTTGTGTATGTACGGTTAATAAATTGGTACCCTGTTGCTGACAAACGTATACGTTAACTGTGTGTGTGTATGTATGTATGTATGTACGCCTAAACAGGCGTGTTTTTATTTCTAGGAGTGATCTCTGGGAGAAGCTAACATTGTCAGTAGTTTGTCGGAAAGAAAAAGCAAAATGACTCACGACTGAAGTGGTTGAGATAGGCAATGTCTGTGATCTTCCCTCGAAACTTCATTTGGAGTTATCAAAATAGACTTTACTTTCAAGTCAGTCTGATATTTCGATCCTCTGGTTCAGTTCCAGGCGGAAGACTTCAGAAGCGCGTTGTATTTGTTTAGGTCCGTCTGCGTCAACGGTCTTGCGGAAACAACGGCCATTCACAATCTCTTAAGTGTTCCGTCTACGGGAAAAGACAAAAGGTAACATTTAATGCCTTCAACTAGGAAAACAGTATGCTAACACTGCGAATCGTTTTTGTCTGTGAGATATATATATATATATATATATATATAAATCTACAAGTAGTGTGGTACGGAAGCCCTAGGCGGTCATGCATTCCCACATATTGGCTGCGTCCGAAATCGTTCTGTCACTCCCTAACCCCTGCGCCCTATATAGGCTTTCACTATATAGTGAGCTCAATCCCGACAGATTTCGGACACTACGCACTTTATTATTATTATTATTATTATTATTGTTATTGTTATTATTATTATTATTGAGAACAGTTAGATATATACAGAACAGTCAGGATGAATGCACGGATCAGCACAAACAGAGAATATAGGGTAATACATAGACATACAAAGCATTAATTACAGTATACAGAAAAGAAAATATGAGTGCAAAGGTAACTTAAAAGGATAAAAGAGACAACGGGACAGGATAACAATATTACGAGGGGTCGGGAAAAAGGTTATAAATTTTGAACAGTAGTTTTTAATTTTTCTTACTTTTCAAAGATTTCAGAGATCCGAGAAGAAGTCTGAACTCCAAAACAAAATGTGTAAATATCGGGGCTGATTTTGAGAATTTTTGTTTGTTTATGAAGAATTTAGTGTAGAGTATTATAAAGTTAACTAGAAAATTCCCTCTGGGAAATTTTGAAGGGGCTACGGGAGCTAATGCCGGGGGTACCGTCTCTTGTCAACATGGGAATTATCACATTTTGCCTACATTTAGCACAATTAGCAGTTACCTTACAGTTAGCACAGTTACCCTGTGTGTGAGAGAGTAATGCATGCTTTTGCACCCATGTTTGTACATCCTACTACTCTTCCTGAGTGTAACTGCGCTTGCGTGTGTGTGTAACTGTAATCACAAAGTCACCTGTGTAGTGTGTGTTGTTGTAACATAAATGTGTGGGACACAGGGATCAGCTGTATTAACAGAGAGACAGCAGAGACAACTGATTAATGAACTGGTCTCAGCTGTGGCCCAGAGCTGCGGCTCAGGGGTTGCCGTGGCAACTCACAGTGGTTGTCAATGACGACGGAAGCGCGCGGAGCCGGGACACAGAAAAGAGCTAGATTTCCCCCCTTTTCACTGGTCCCACATTTGGGCTTACTGTGACAAAACGGTAGTTCGTATCAGGAAAACAAGCAGACTGTGGGCGTCGTAAACCTTCCTCAAGGCTTTGATATGTTTTTTTGTCCTGTAGAGTAAATATTTTGAACACACTCGCGAGTTAAACACAAAGGTCCTTCTCCTTTTCTCAGAAAATCTTTGCATTGGAGTGAATGGAGAGCAGACAGGTACTTTACCGCGAATAGAGGCTCCCAGTTTAAATTCTGTACGTCTCACTGCTTTGCTGAGCACATTGTGACAGACACAACAAGTTTGTCTACAACTGTGGAAAAATCATATGTCTAGTGTGTAAATTGTGGCCGGGAGGGGCATGGAAAGAGAAAAATTTCAGGCGATTTCACACATGTTCTCTCACTCTAAGTAGCAACATTCTGTACTCTAAAACGAGATTTTGCGAAAAAGATCATGGTCATTGAACAGTGATTGATCAACACCGATAAGACCTATCAAAACGAGATGATAATACACCAATACACAAGGCTCGTGTCTACATTTTAAAGTTCAAATAAGGTCTCTAGGTGAAAGTATGCCTAGCAGTAGACCTTTGAAAAGCTGTCTTTTTTTGGGTTCTTTTTTTCGTCCGTCCCATTCATTTCCAATGGGAAATTTTTCGCAGTAATAGCACACCGATCCCGATCAAGATGCACGCTCTTCGAGCTGTAGGATGAGTTGAGGCATGAAAAAAGGGAGGTGGATGAAAAATAATGATAAAAACTATCATGACGCATTATGACGGCATAGGGTAGGTCGAACTCAGCATGATCCAAGTGTTGTATCATATGGTAGGGTTGTTTGTTCTTCCAGATATCTTATCATGTCCCTGTCATCCACTTTCTTAACCCCCATGCTCTATCTCCCTCACTCCCTCCTGTGTCTCCATACTCTGTCCTTGACTCCACTTCACTGGCTTTAACGGTTAATTTGGAGTCTCATCTTTTATTTCATTCAGTGTACTTTTCATTTCTTTTAACTGCTCATCTCTTACCTCTTCTTTATATGCTTGCTCAACAGCCTCCTCTGGCGTGGGTTTTTAATTCACATGTAAGCATGCCTTTGGTTTCAATCATTTGTGGCATCAGTACAAACTAATTATTTGGGCTATACTGTTCATCAGAGTTCTCCTGTCCTGCTCTCTCCATTATAGTCCTAGTGTCCAAAAACAGATTTTTTAATTAATTTTTTATTATTTTTATTTTTTTTTTTCTGATGTTGGCGCATTAGCCTGCGCTTCCCATGGTGTGTATGGAAGGGGTATCTCACCAGTTGTCGCGGCGGTTGTCCTTGTTAGTCTGTCCTTATCTTCCTGCTTTTCTCCAGTCTGGACTGCTTGCACTGGAATGTTATTGTGGCTAGAAAAGCAACTGCTAAAAATGCATGCTTGTAAATTTTATATGATCTTTAATCTTTACCTTTTGTTTTTCTTTCTTTCCCTTTGATAACCTTCTCGATTTTTCAAATTGTGTCATCAGCTGAATCAATTGTTTTTGTTTGGTTTTTACATTTTAGAGAGTTCCCGTATAGAGTGGTTGTCGGTCGGGGGGGGGCCCCCCTAAGCCAACCAACAGACCATCTGTTGGTACGTCTCTGCACCATTTTTCAAAATCTTTAAGCTCTCCTTTCCGGGAAAGATCGTTTTATTCTGTCCCTCCTTTCCTTTCAATGGGCTCCTAATGTCCCTGGTTCAGCTGTGTCTGAATCACACATACTGTGTTCTCATTCACACACTCTGGCCAGCTGAGAGGTATGGCACGCTATGTCCCGAGTTCTCAGCCCAAGTGACCGTTCACGTAAGGACCCGGTCACGACACCAGAACTTATTTAGACCCTTGAACAGCTTACTTCAACAGACAGTGGACTTATGTTATCACCGTTAGGTTTCCATCCACCCGCTGCTTCGGCGTGCTCTGAAGATCTCACTCACAACAGTAAAAACAAAAGACACCTTTTTAATACCTACATAAACCTCCAAGGCTCTTTTATCTTTCTCTATTTCTGCTTTTTTATAATGATTAAATTTTTTTTTTTTTTCATTCTATTACCTCAGAGGGTGTCTTTTACACTCAGACACACAGACAATATCGGGCCAGAATTGTCTGAATGAGAGACCTCTAAATTCTTCTCCTACTCCTACTCCCTTACCTCATTTCCCTTCGGGGATGAATTAAGTAATCTATCTATCTACTCAGACATTGGAGTGGTAGCTTTTATTCTCTGAACATCCAGGGGATCCACTGCCTAAATATTCAGACAAAGGGGGACCTTTGAAACCCTAACTCCTAGTCTGTTCTACTTGAGCATTCGGAGTGGCAGCTTTTTTTCTTTGAACACCCAGGGGATCCACATGCCTAAGTAATCAAACAAAGGGAGGCCTTTTAAACCCTAACTCCTAGTCTCATCTACTCAAGACCCTCAGAGTGGTAGCTTTAATTGTCTGAATACCTAGGCGATCTACAAGCCTAGATATTCCGACAAAGGGAGACCATTTAAACCCTAACTCTTTTAGTCTGGCTCAGACCCGTCCGGCCTTTAAACTGTGCGGTCGGCCCTTTTTCTTATCTTATCTTCTTTTCTCTTCTTTTCTGGCCTTTTCTTATAAACTCAGAGGGCAGCTTTTACATCCAGCCAATCAGGCAATATCCAGCCTGACTATCTGGATGAGGGGACCTTCTAAACCCTTCTCTGGTAGACTAATCCGTACGTATTCTCTGTGTTTTATTCTTACAAACGGGACTACTGTTGAATCATGCTCTCACAGCCAAGAGATGTCTCATAAATTTGGTAAGAGGTTTTCTGCTCACCTTTTACTTAGCTGCGGCGCTGACTGTAAGAGATGCTCCTCCAGTGTAACTACATTCCCCTCCTCGCGCCCTCCTCACACTCACACACTCACTACACAGGTAATTTTGTGACTATAGTTACACACACACATACGCACGCAAGCGCGAACTCTTCACCCTCACCATTTTCTAGTCCGATTTTCTTGTGCTGCATGTAAACTGAGACAAGGACTGTAGTCAGAAAGTCGAATTTTGAGCATAGCTCGATTAAGCTCTGCATGTAAACGCACTGACTGAGACATACAACCATTCACACTCACACCTAGGGTCAATTTAGAGTCACCAATTAGCCTAACGAGCATGTCTTTGGAAGTGGGAGGAAGCTGGGGTACCCGGAGAGAACCCGCGCGAACACAGGGAGAACATGCAAACTCCATCCAGAAAGGGCTGGACTCGAGCTGGACTCGAACCCAGACCTTCTCGCTGGGAGGCATCCATCCATCATTTATACAGATGAGCATATTAATGAAGAGTAAAATATTTATAACTGTGATTATAAACCACATACTAATGAGTATTTACATCAGAAACATGCTTTATGAATGATGAATTCAGTGTTTGCGATTCCATAACTACTGTGCTATTAATAATGAGTAAAACATTTTTAACTGTTTATAAACTACATACTAATGAGTATCCATACATTATAAATGAAGAATTCAATATTTATTAATGATTAACTTGTCAAGGTTCTGTGTCTGTCTTTTATTGTGTGAATCATGTTTTGAGTTTCCTGTTTTATTTTGTCAAGTTCCCAGATTTCCTGTCTTCTGCCTTTGTCCCTTGATTCTTTATTGGTCTCACCTGTGTTGATTGTCCTCATGCGTCTCACCTGCGTCTTGTTATCCATCAGCCCTCATGTGTATTTATAGCCCTGCCTTCCCTTTGTTCTTTGTCGCATCGTTGATGTCTCCACGCCATGTTTCCATGTCCTTGTCTTCAAGCCACGATTTTTGCCGTGTCATGATTTTTTTGAGTTATGTATTTTGTATTTACCTGCCATGCGCAGCGGTTTTTGTTAATTAAATACTTTTTTTTGTTGTTTGAACTACCGCCTCCTTATTGTCCTGCATTTGGGTCCTCACCTCAACAGTCACCAAACTCTGACATAGTTAATGCTTAATGGTGTGTACTCATTATAAAGTGTTACCCTGTTTCTGCCTTGGGCACAGCTTACATTTCACGTCACATTCTTTTATTTTCTTCCTACAAATTGGAAGTAATGGGCTCCATCCGTTTCTATTTCTGTTGCGGGTCTCTTGATCTCCTTTCTCTTCTTCGTCTCACAAGTCAAGTTGCATACATTGACTGTAGCCTTTATACTATACGATCAATGGTTACTACACATGTCGGAGCTTCACTAATTGGGACACAAGGGAAAACTCTTGTGTGTACGCACAGATTCTTCATACATCAGGGGCCTTATGTACAAAGATGCTCAAAACACTGATCAACCAAAAATCCTGATGTATGAAGAATCTGTGCGTACACATGACTCCAAGTAGTTCTCCTTTGTGTCCCAATCAGTGTGGAATTGAGCACACTTGTTGGAGTTCCCCACCTCGCCTTGTCCACGACCCATTTCTTCTTCTTGTTTTTGAAAGTAGCGAATCCCTGTCCTTCAGAGATCGGTCTTTATGGGTGTAGACCAAAAGTTGTTTTTGAACTGAAGTTTCTACAATGATACAGTCTATCAGGCCGAGTGCCAAAATCAAATACATCAACGCCAAAGCGAAAAGCCCTGGTTAACGCGGTATTCCTGTTCACATTGAAGCCATGTCAAGATGAGCCGATGAAATCGACCCTTTCACGTTGAGCGAAAAACCCAGATGAATTGAATTAAAAAGTGAACTTAGTTTAGTTTTTAATTGTCTTAATGGTCTTGGGCCATCTTATTTATCTGACCTACTTTTATCACCACGATATCCTCTGGCACCATCCTTTTAATCATCCCCAAAGTTAAAACTATAATTTCAATAATTTTAATGAGTTTTTACTTGTTTATTATTTTTTTAAGTCTATGTGCATTTTAACATTATTAGATCTTTAAATGCTTATTTTTAAATCTTAAACTTTTACATTTCCCTACATCCTTTAAATATTTTATCATTATTGTAGTTATTGCTTGTTTTTATCCTTTATTATTATTATTGTCTTTTAATCTTTAGATTTTTAGCTCCAGTGTTTCCTCCTGGGGGCTCTCCACACTGGGAGGTGTGTCTGGTCTGCAGGGACATCGTCTTGAACATCCCTCAGGCCTGGAGGACTGGGGGGTTCTGCATCTTGTGTGTAGTCTACCCTGGTGTATCTGGGTTGGGGTGGTCTCTGTGGTGACCCTCCCTGTGGTTGCAGGCTGTGGTGCCACTTGGTGTGGATAGCCCCCTCATGTCGATCCTCAGTGTCACTTTGTGATGCATTTTGAATGAAAAGTGCTATATAAATAAAGTTTGATTTGATGTGATTATTATTGCGGCTGCTACTATTTAATATTGCTTTGATAAGGCCCGGGGCACCCTATAAAAATGTCACATTAAGTAGTTTTTCATCATAAAAGTCTTGTCACCCAATTCATTAGAATGGATAGAGAGATACTGTGCACCCACCAGATAGTTGCTGAAGTTCATCAGGCATGTCAGGTGAAGAGAATTTGATAACATAGCAACATAACCAATTATAAAAGGGTGAGCACAGTCTTACAGCTAGGTTGTGTTTTCCATTTCCATCTTTGAAATGTGTTATACTAGCTCACATTTTTGAAATAGTTCTGATATGTTCTTTGTTTAATTTTCAAAAAACAGGCTGATTTGACAGCTGTGTTTTTATACCCACTATAGTACAATGGAATGTTGTTCAAAAAAGGAAACAAATAAGACAACAACAAAAACATTTGGTCAACTGGATTTATAGTAATTTTCCTGGAAATTATGCAATGTAATAATGACAAAGCTACCAGAATTTAAATTTAACAGATCATCAAACACATTGCTGTTACCTGTATTGTTGCAAAGAACATCAAAGCTAAGGACAAACTTTAGTAAGAAAGTAATCAATCTGATAGACCAGTATTATTAGCAGTATAGTAATACTGCAAGGGCAAGATGTTATTGTCAAGGCCATGAGGCTCTGAGGTTGAGGAGAATCAGAACATCACATGGTGCCAAGCAGTAAACCCCTAACTCATTCAGTGCAGACTTTGGTGGAGGATCCCCTGCACCCGCCCAATCTCTTGTCTCCTCTTCCGACTCCTTAAGAAGGGTCCTTAGTAGAACAGCAGGGCCCAGTTTAAGACACAAGATGATACATGCCTCCTTAACACTGAAAAGACACAGAAAGAGTATGTGGAGACAAAACAGGGTACATGGTACAATGACATCTCAAGACTATGAAGACATTCTGAAGCAAAATGTGCTGCCCACTGTCAGAAAGTTTGGTCTCAGCTGTAGGTCATGGGTCATCCAACATGATAATGACCCAAAAAAACAGCCAAAAACACCCAAGAACAAAACACGAGTATTGTGGCCTTCCATGAGCCCTGATGTAAATACTATTGAACATCTGCACTTTGGAGCAGTTTGCTCATGAGAAGTGGGCCAAAAGACATGTCAACAAGTGCAAAAGTATTACTGAGTTATAGAAATCTCCTAATTGCAGACATCACCTCAGAAGGTCCAGGTCAGTTTCATTAGTTTGCTTTTAGAAATAATTCTGTTGAATTATTATTAAAAGCAAGGTCTTATTTTCATGTAATTTTCAGTAAATCTTTAGTTATTATTACATTTTTAAGTTGTTTTAATTACCATCTTGGGGTTTTCTTTCTTTAATAGAAGGGTACCAACAATTTTGCCCACATCTGTATGCATACACTACCAGTCAAAAGTTTGGACACACCTTCAAGTTTTTTGTTTGTTTTTATTTATATACTATTTATATCGTAGATTCTCATTGAAGTCATTCTTCAAAATAGCCACCCTTTGATTACTGCTTTACAAACTCTTGACATATTCTTGATGAGCTTCACGAGGTAGTCACCTGAAATGGTTTTCCAACAGTCTTGAGAGTGTTATTAGAGATGCTGGGAACTTTGCCTGTAGTCCATCTGATCCCACACCAGCTCGATTAGGTATAGGTCAAATGACTGTAAAAGCCAGGTCATCTGGTGCAGCACTCCTCCTACGTTCCTACTTTTGTCATGCGAATAAGTGTCACTTCCTGATTCTGCGGCACTGTTGTGTTTGCTTGCAGACTGCTTTAATATCACAAAAACCTTGTCTGTATAAGCGGTGAACTCCTGTTTTCAATCTACTCAACCACCTGTCCTCTATAACTCCTTGTGAATGCTACATCTCGTCTCCACCAAATCAACTTTGGTCTGTTAGCTTTAGCGGTTACTATCGCTACTCTCTCTCCCTCTCCTTCTCCTCTTCTCTCTTGCTCGTCTCATCACATGTTTAGTGACAAGACGCCTTCTTTAGTGGTAATGGTACTTGTAATAAATGCAGTTTATTTGTAGCTGTGGAGGCAAGGCTTTCTGAATTAGAAGCATGGCGCCATACTATGGAAAAACCAGTAGCTAGCCAGTGCCCTGCAACAACCAAGCGCAGCTCCCATTAGTATAGTCCAGGAGACAGAGTTGCAGTCTTACAGGTTTCTCTGTCGCTTCAAATCAATACAAATTTCATTAGTACAACAAAAAAATAAGAAAATGAAACGTGTTTTTTTTAAACCAGTCAGATCTCTCTCATCTAAATCTCTTTTAGTGACTGACTGAATATCAGATTGATCTATTTAGTTTGACTGAAATCTTCCACACAGATTTATATATTAATCCTAGACATTTAATTCATTTTAATGCCTTACTTTTAGTCTTGCTCATCCAGACAAGAAAACACAAAAACCTTTTCGATTTCTTTTCACTGTGGTGTATCGCCCACCTGCTCCTTACTCTGAAAATTTCTCTGAGTTTCTATGTGATTTAGTGCTTAAAATGGATAGTCATCCATGTTGATGTAAGCAGTGATAGTCTTAGCTCTTCATTTACAGCGGGTAAAATAAGTATTGAACACATCACAATTCTTCATAGTAAACATATTTCTAAAGGTGCTATTGACAGGAAATTTTCACCAGGTGTTGGTAAAATCCCAGTTAATGCATACCAAAACAAATGAGTTCAGAAATTAAGTTATGTGTAATAATGTGAAATGACACAGGGAAAATGTATTGAATATGCTTACTGATGTTTATTTAATATTTTGTACAAAAGGCTTTGTTGGTAATGACAGCTTCAAGATGCCTCCTTTATGGAATTCAACCTCATAAAATTCAAAATTAAAAAAACAACCTAATAATATTTAACATAAAAATATCAACCTCAAAAGTTCAACCACAAACCTTCAACCTCCAACTTTCAACCTCTGAAAAAGCTGGATTTAACTTTCGGGTGAGCAAGGAGAAGCAAGCGATCCCCATCTCTATTCATCCAACGTCTAGGCATTCAGGTTATGCTCCATTGGTCATGAGGCGACACCGGCACATAGGACATATCAGCCATGGCCACTAACACGACCGATGGATCTTCGGAAAGTACTATTTGTGTTCGTGAAATTGTGTAACAGATTTTATTCGATCAGCTGAACATTGACAGAAGTATTGAACAGTATCTACATTGAACCTTTAATGAAGTAGCGTTATTGAAAACTGCGTTAGAAACTAGCTAGTTACTGGCTGTGAGCACTGGTGGTGGGCGGATCAATCCAAACATCGATAGTATCGATACCAAGTCGGTATCGGTATTGGATCGATACTAGCCTGGTGAGATCGATTCTTTACTTGAAGTTCCGCTCTTGTTTGCAATGCTGCGGTTTCGGCAAGTCGCCGCACCTATATCAGCGCAGAGCAGGCACACTTTGCTCCCGCTCCCACTCCCACTCCCCCCTCTTGTGTTTAAATGTTGCGCCATGACGTCACGTGACGTGACTTAGACGCGCAAAGCAAACAAACAAGGTGCCAGCCCAAGTTCATCAGCACACGCACGGAGAAAATACAACAGAAGAATGGTAGAGAGGAAGAGGACCGCCGTGTGGCTGTATTTTCAAGCCGAAAACAAGACAACAGAAAAATGTGGGATTTATAAAAAGCTAGTCAGGCATAGTGTAAACGCTACCAATTTAAATAAACATATAAAAAAACATCCAAAAGAAAACATGGAGCTACAAAAACGGAGAGAGGAGAGAAATCCCCAACCCTCTGGCCCCGCTACAAGACCACCAGTCCAAAGGCAGAGATCATTGGCAGAGGCCTTTCAGCATGGCAGAGAATATCCAGGCAGGTTATAGTGTTGAAAGTATCAAATATCGGTATCGATATCGGCGATACTGTCTCGTATTTGCTTGGTATCGGGTTGATACCAAAATATTCAGTATCGCTCAACACGAGTGGCCATGGCTGATCTGTCCTATGCAGTGTTGGGCACGTTACTTTAAAAAGGTAATTAGTTAGAATTACTAGTTACTTCTTCCAAAAAACAACTGAGTTAGTAACTGAGATCGCTATACAAGCTGGAAATAAACACAGTCGCCGTTCACCTCTGCGCTTTCATTAACGATCGTGTAACAACACATTTGATTTTTTTGATGGGGGGGGGGGGGGGGGCGACAACAATTTCTGCCCTTCAGAGATCGGTCTTTATGGGAGAAGATCAAAACTTGTTTTTGAGCTGAAGCTTCTACAATGATAAGGTCTATCAGGCCTCTAGTCAGAATGTAACAGGTAGATATATCAGCATCAGAGAGAAGAACCCGGGTGGACCCGATCCAACCAGTGACGGCTCGCAGCTTTTCCTCCACATTCAGCATTGCTGCCGCTTATCTCTGCTAGTTTGGTGTGGGTGTGATTTGTGTATAAACTGAACACTGCCTGAGATTGGCTTTTCGTGAAAGCGTACTGCACCTTAGTCAATCACCATCAACTATGCGGTTGTTTCGCCTCTCCCTCCTCTCCTCGCCAAAACAAACAAACAAACAGAAAAAAGCTTCGCGGCTCCCGTGGCTGAGAACCAAGTAACGCGCAGCATTTAATTTTCAGTAACAGAAACGGCGTTATAAAGATGGAAACAGTAATTAGTTAGATTACCCCGTTACTCAAAAAAGTAACGCCGTTATTCCCATCACTGGTGATAACAGACAGATATGTAAATCATGGTGAAAGTGTTTCAGCCAACCACAAGAATTTGTGGAATTTCGTTGTTGTAATGTATTGTTCTTGGTGTAATGTATTGTTCTTGCTGTCCTGGCGCAAGCGGCGTTTCTTGACGTTTGTGGACCAGTTGTGGAAGTCCCAGTGCATTATATCAAACGCATTAAATCCGCATTAAATCTACCGCTGTTTCGGTAGAGGCAGATGCGCATGCGCATTGACGTACTGCTGAGTGAAATCTCCGGTCGTTAGCTCAGAAGTAGTTTCTTGTCCGAGCTGTTCTGTATCGTTAAAGTTGAAAAAAATAACATTAAACACAACTGCTGCTTGCTCTCCTACTGATTGTGATTGGGACATAATGCAACGAACGTAAAGACATTAAACGTGTGGTACACGTTTCAAAGGCTGGGCGAACAGGTGACCCTTCAGGTGACCCCTCACTGTCACCGTGTGTGTGACCCGTCACACACACGGTGCCACATTTTTTACTGTGTTACACATGGGTACACATGAACATCATCCCATCCCTTCCTCACACTCACTCACTCACACACACACACACCTTTGCTCAGCCAGATTGATTGTAAATGTCACACACCAACATAATGACAGAAATTGACTCCTACAGTACAAAGAGAGGCCAGTCATTTCCAACAATGAACACTGTGTGCACTGTCTCACACAGACAAAGTCCACAAACAAAAATATTATAATTTACAATAGCTTTTTTCTTTTACTATGCATGTTACTTAATACTTACTTAGTGAGCTGAAGTGGCACTGAAGATTTGAAGGTTTGAAATGCGCTAATGACACCTGACATAAGGCAGAATGGCTTGCCATTACGTTTAAAAAAAAAATCGAAACTCTCCCACTCTGTTAAAAACGTCCTGTGTTCATCTTCATATTTGCGTTTTGCTGTGCATTTTTTCCCTGCCGTTTTGAGAGCGAACTTGACACAAATTGTTTACTCAAATGATCTTGCTTCTACTGGGAAATTTTGAGGTATTTTCATCCAACGCGAAAATACCGTATTGAACTCAAGCGAAACTTCGATATGAACGTAAGAGCCGCATGGAACCGGGCAAAGAGCGGCATGCGGCTCGGGAGCCGCGGGTTGGCAAGCCCTGTTATAAAACACCGTTGCAAAAACACATCGCGGTCGGTAGCGGACGAAACTACGGCTCCCAGAATGAATTGCGCGCTGGGAAAATGGCCGCCCTCCTGTGTCCCATTCATATCTATGGGGAAATTTTTGGCAGTTTAATATTTCACCACGAACAGTAATAGCAGGCATGGCGCGAATGACGCCCTCTGGGCAGCCACACTAATTAGAAAACAGCCGAGATGTGCGGCCTTTGAACTCCCCTTGGGCTAGCAGTGGTTCATATGAAGAGACAGTAGTAAATGGTCTTAGAGCTCCCCCTAGCGGGAAATGAAAAGCAGATCAGGTCAATATCACATCAAGTGACATTAGGGAACGTGACATTTTTGCTAACTGCAGCAGCCCCGAGTGGTTCGTCTGGAGACGGATAATTAAATTTCATTTCGATATGTCTAAGCGTTCCCAAGATATGACCTCATATCCCGCTGGGCCGAAATGTATGGCTTTTGAGTTCCCCCTGATGGGACAGATGTAAAAAAAAAAAAAATGGGCCAGCAGTGGTTCATATGGAGGAATATGAGGCAAAGCGTCATTTTTGCTGACTGCAGCGCCCCTGAGTGGTCTACTGACACCAAATTTGGCATGTTTCCTTGGGGTGGGCTCCGGAGAAGAGTTACTAAATTTCATTTCAACAGATCAAAGCGTTCCCTAGATATGACCTCACATCCCGTCTGGAACCTTAGCCGTCAATTTTGATTGGCTGTTGCGGGCAAACGGATTGGACAATGAAAGTGCCACTAAGTAACTTTTGTGCAGCTCAATCTGAAGATAGTCTGTGCAGATTTTCGTGAGAATCGGACAAAATTTACGACCCATGAATCTTTTTAAAGGTTTTTGACAAAATCCAAGATGGCGGAAAATCTGTCATGACGCATCATGACGTAATAGAGTAGGCTGAACTCAGCATGATCCAAGGATCACAAGGATACCTTGTTTGTAAATTTCAGGCGTGCGGTTCAAAAGTTACGTGCGCAAATGTACCTCCAACTTTGACCCGTTGGTGGCACTAGAGCGTACTTACTGGCAACATGTAACTCAGTAAAATTAAATATACCACTGTCCTTAAGCTATGTGCAAAATTTCACAACTTTTTACCATACGGTTCTATGGGCTGCCATAGACTCCAATGGCAGAAGACGGAAAATTAATAAATATCGCTGCATGCAGCCATGAGGGGGTCCAAGCACATCGGCCAATTGGCCATAAGGCTAGACAAGAAGTTTCGAGTGAATCAGGGAAGGATTGGCAGAAATACGAGCTGACTTCCTGGTTGGCGGCTCTGCCGGCACTTTTGATTGGCTGTAGCAGGCAAACGTAGCAGACAGCTTCGCTGCTTGGACCCCAATAATAAGAAAACGTAGAAACACAATGGGTTCCTCGCAGCTTCGCTGCTGGAACCCCAATAACACCAACAAAAACAATGGGGTTCCTGCAGCTTCGCTGCTTGGACCCCCAATAACACTAACAAAAACAACGGGGTTCCAGCAGCTTTGCTGATTGCACCCCGAATAATAACACTAACAAAAACAATGGGGTTCCTGCAGCCTTCGTTGCTTGGACCCCCAATAATAAGAAAACGTAGAAAAACAATGGGTTCCTTGCAGCTTCGCTGCTTGGACCCCCAATAAGAAAACGTAGAAAAACAATGGGTTCCTGCTGCTTCGCTGCTTGGACCCCCAATAAGAAAACGTAGAAAAACAATATTAGAATAGAATAACAATATTATTAAGAATATTAAGAAGACGGAGAAAAACAATGGGTTCCAGCAGCGAAGCTGCTTGGACCCCAATAAGAAAACGTAGAAAAACAACGGGTTCCTGCAGCTTCGCTGCTTGGACCCCCAATAAGAAAACGTAGAAAAACAATGGGTTCCAGCAGCAAAGCTGCTCGGACCCCAATATTAAGAAGACGGAGAAAAACAATGGGTTCCAGCAGCGAAGCTGCTTGGACCCCAATAAGAAAACGGAGAAAAACAATGGGATCCAGCAGCTTCCCTGCTTGGACCCCCAATAACACTAACAAAAATAACAGGGTTACTCGCAGCTTCGCTGCTTGTACCCCAATAATAATAATAACACTAACAAAAACGATAGCTGTTTTGCTGCTTGGACCTCAAAAAGGTAGAAAAACAATGGGTTCCAGCAGCGAAGCTGCTTGGACCCCAATAAGAAAATCATTGAATGAGAAGGTACACCAGTGAGATGGAAGCCAGGGGAATAAACAGGATGTTCTCCACTAGCCTAATTCTAGCAATACTGGAAAAGCATATGGGGGAAGCATGCATCACACAAGAAAAATGTAGAACTGTTGGTGGACCTTAGGGCAGAACAGGGTCGGAGCAGTTGAGACAAGTAAGCAGGTTGCTAAATATCTGAGTGTAGCCCAGAAAGGAATAGACAGGAACAACAGAGAGGCAAAGCATCAGTTACTGGCAGAATAAAGAAATCAGCTTAATGGGAAGAACAAGAACTTGGGGAGTATCACACCAGGACAGACCACAGGAGCAGACTGTGCAAAGATAGGAACGGTCTAAATAAGTTGTGTAATGTTTCGATCATCCCCTCTTAATCCATCGATTTTGAGCTTTGAAGAAACTATGTTTTTCACAAATTAGGAGTTGTCTGGTAGTAAAAAACAGAGAATGCGTTCAAAACTGAATAAAAAAATAAGTAAACCATCACATCATCAAATTAATATTTAGTGCTCCTGCCATAGCAGCAGTAGAGCTCTAATCCTGGCTGGCATATTCTCCACAAGCCTTTCACACTATTAAGGGGTAATCCTGTCCCATTCTTCTTGAATTACTAATTTTAATTTCTCTAAATTCTTTGGTTTGTGCTTTGAAACAGATTTCTTGATAATCAACCACAGATTTTCAATGGGGCTCATGTCCGGGGATTGAGGGGCCATTCTAAGTCTTGGATACTGTGCTCCTGCGCCAATTTCTATTGGACCTGGATGTGTGGCAAGGGGCATTATCTTATTGAAACATCCAGTTTCGATCTCGACGGAACAGTGCACATGCAGAACAGGTTGGAGAAATGACTCAGGAGATAATGCTTCACCTGGCCTCCTGCGTACCCTCACATTAGCAGGATGAAATTAAAACTGGAAACCAGACTCATCTGACCAAAGAATCTTCTTCCAGTTCCTGACTGTCCAGTTCTTGTGTGCTTGTTCCCAATGATGCCGGGCTAACCTCTGTCTTTCATTGATCAGGGGCTTCTTAATAGTCATGTAGGACCTTAAGCCCTTGATCTAAAAGCCACGTACGTTGTGGGTGGAACACTGGACACCAGGTTCAACCACTGCTGTTGGAGCTCTTGTGATGTCATTTAGCAGTTTTCTCTGCAAATGCACATCAGGATGTGGTCATTTCTTGTATCTGTACTTCCTGGCAATCTGGCAGCAGATGTACCCTTTCTGACTGAAAATCTGCATCTTTAGGCATGTTTCCTGTGTTAGGTTCCTTGTTTTTGCCATTTTTGTCTCTGAAGAACTTTCAAATGTACTGGCTTAATAGAGACACCGTCTTCCACAACCTTGCCTTTGTAGCATTGTTTGGCTGTCTCTCACCCAGTTTTAAGCCTCCTACACAGCTGTTTCTGTTTCAGTTAATGACTCTGTTAACCTACACGTGACACTGATGAGCGTTAGCCCCTGTTTGGTATAACAGGTTTATCATACACCCGACTACAGTCCTGCAATATCCCTGACTTTTTGCAAGTGTACCAATTAGAATTTTTGCTGGTTTGAAAGCAAAGGGTAGTAACACCAAATATATAGATTCAAATGATTTAGATTTTTCTTTTGTTCGTTCACTTTGCATTTGGTAAATTGATGAAAATAAACCATCATTATTTACATTTTTGAAGGCATTCTTAGTTTAAAGTATTTTTTTCACAATTACATTAATATTTTGCACAGCACTGTATTTCAGTGGTTCCCAAAGTTTTTCAGCAAGGCTACCTTTTGCAGACCCTCCCAGTTTTAACACACTGACAGGCTTGCACACGGGTTTATGTGTGAAAGGTCTGCATGTATCCAACGTGGCACAGACACAGTATGTCCACAAATGGGACTTGTAGCAAATGATCACACACACCCACACACTTACTGCTTGAAGAAATTTTCAGGTCTTTTGCAGAAGTGACCAAATAAAGGAAATAGGTTTCTGGTCATGTCAAACTGAAGTTGAGCTGCCCCACCATCACTGAAGTGGTTAGACAGGATCACCTACAAGACAAATAGGTGAGGTCGTTTAAATTTCAATCCCCGGAGAACATAGTACATTGTGGACCTATTTGCTCTTGAAGTCTAAAATTTCCATAATTTATTTCTATATATTTCAGTTTTCTATTATATTAAGTGATTACTCTTGCAAGTAAATAAACTCATTATGTTGAAACAGTGTACGTAAAAGGTAGAGTAAAACAGAAGTCAGAGTATAAACAGTAAGGTGGTATCTTAGTGTGTATTAGTCTCTTACATCTTGGTAGAGAAAGTTATCAAGCCTTTCTGCCAGGCCCTGCCAAGCCACTTGGAACAGAGAAAGACTCAGGACCTGATGAAGATACAGCAGTCTGTCCCTCACACATAGCATCAGGGGGCATGCTGAATTGGACAAGGACATGGTGGACTGGTCACGATGGGATGACAGGGACAACCACCTGAAGGTACAAAACAAATTAGCATTTATTCTTTAATCATTCTTTCAGTGCAAAACAAAGCAAAACAAAAGGAAATTTGGTCTGTTGTAGCTGTTGGATGGACTGTGTTAATATGGACAATGTGTTGCAACTTGGCTGCATGAGCCAAACTGATGCCGTCTTCCTGTGGATATGGGAGTGACACCTTAAAAGTTGGGAGCCAGAGCCTGTGTAGTAAAATCTTGGGGTGTTGCCACATGGAACCGCATTGTTAGTGACCCAAGCACACTTTCATAGTTTTGTTTAATTAATACTATGCTCTGCTCTACCCTCACTGGTTACAAGGAAATGTTGGATTATATGTTGTACTTCTTTTTTAATTTGTTTCTTTTTACAACTCTCATAGTTACATTGGATGCTTTATGGAGCGGTTGGCAGGCGTCAATATGTCTCATGCTGTTTTTATAGAGTGAAAATGTTTAAATCCACCTTGATTTAATTAAACAAAGAGGTACAAGCCTCCTATTGGATAAAGACTGCATGGACAATTATCTTTCAGTTGGCAATAAACTATTTATTCCCAACAGATGCAATGAGTAGCTTCTCACTTTTTAACCAACCAAGATCCTGTGATTGTGGAAAAGATGGCTAGCCTGTTAGAGAAGGGTCAAATCATTGGCATGCATCAAGCAGAGAAAACATCAAACACTGAAAACACTGCAGAAACTACTAAACTTGGTTTGAGAACTGCTCTGGATAGTTAAAGCAAGGATAGTTGAGGAATAGGCGTTAATATCAATACAAATTGTCTCAAGATGCTTTACAAAACCCGGCCTAAACCCCCCAAAGCAAGCCTGAAGCAGGCGGTGGCAAGGAAAAAACTCCCTTTTAACAGGAAGAAACCTTGAGCAGAACCCAGCTCATATGGAGGGACCCATCTGCCTCAGGCCAGCTGGGTAGAGACAGAAAAGAGAGAGACGAGAACAGCAGGAGGAACGAGACAAATACACATCTGGCATAGATACATACATCTGAATAAAGAAAACATGTAGAATTTGAGGATGATGCCGATTTTCACACATGGGTTGGCCAGCACGGAGTCCAGATCTTAACCCTATTGAGAATCTTTGGGATATGCTGGAGAAGGCTTTGCACAGTGGTCAAACTCTCTCATCATCAATAAAATATCCTGGTGAAAGATTAATGTAACACTGGATGGAGAGAAATTTTTGCAGAAGATAATAGAAACAATGCCACAGTGAATGTGTGCTGTAATCAAAGTTAAAGGCGGTCCAACAAAATATGAGAGTGCCAGGCAGTGTAATAAAATGTCGGAAATCATACTTGAGAAATGTTATTGAAAAATAGTTTTACTTATCCCTATCCACTAACTTAAAGGAGGTGGAGCTTATGACCTATACTCAAGCCAGGTCACAAAGAGGAGCTTTACTTCCCCTTTGAAAAGCAGTTTCAAGTCCATCTTTATACAGTCTATCAGCTGTTTTTTAATTGAAATGAACAACCCAGAAATGTCTTCCTCTGTTCTCTGGGAATTGCAAATGTAGGCAACATATTATCTCATATTTTACACATAAGAAAAAAAAAAAAGAAGAAACAGAAGAAAAACGGATTACTTCGAGACACCAAAGAGAAGACTCCATCAGGTTGAAACTGAACATCTGCCAGGGGCTTTCTGTGATAAAGGTCTCCTATTTGAGATTCTTTGTTCATTCACTCATTAGTTTTGTCCATATTTAGACATAGAATCTTATTTCTTTACTAGGACAGTTAAACCTACTTTCATTTTTAATATAAAATTGTGAGTTCCAACTTTATTTTGCTTTCTTTCAGATTTGATCACCCATGTGTGTTTGTTTTTTCCCTCCTTTCTTCACGTGCTGTGCCTAATAGATTATTGAATTCCTTATTTAATAAATAAACCCATTTGAGCATACAATTCTTCCGCTCCTGTCTGCAAGCATTCTCACCGATGCCCTTATGATCATAGTGAATATTTAACTTCTGAACCTCCTATTCAACACTAAGGTGAGATTAAAGTAAAATAAAAATCACAAAATTTACAGAATTAGCATTATGAATAAAAAGTAGTTGGCAAAACAGTGTACAGTGTGATTTGGTTGTTTGCCCAGTTGCATAGCAACAGCGGCATAGGGTCGTGTCGCATGGTGTTTTCTTTGTCCGCTGAGAGAGGGATGTAAATTCAGTGTGTCTGCTCGTAGGATCTGAAGCTGGGCACAGATGCACTGTGGTCCTATGAACCAGATCTCCGAAGAACTTCTCATAACCCACTTCCTCTGGGTTCCATCAAGTGCACACAGTCCACCCATCCTGCTGCCAAAGACCTCACGTTCCCCATGAATACAGACGGCACCACCGACCTTCTCCACTCCTCTACCTCCAACTCCAGCCTGGTTCCCAGCACTTTTCCTGAAGTTCAGCGGGACTCTCAGGCCTCACTCCGGAAAGCTCAGGGGACACAGACAGTGCTAGCACAATGGCTGTTCCGCCGAACGCCACAGCGAACGACCAACGACACAGCCAAAAACAAAAAGTCCAGAAAAAACTAAATAAAAACAGCACAAAAAGACAAAAAACAACCAAAAACTATTTTATTGATTGGACTGATCAAGGCACAGAAAAAACAACAACAAGCCAGACAAAAACAACCATTAACACACTAAGAATAACCTAAAAAGGATATTCTTCACGGAGCCACTGGTGACATGCAGCCACTCTTTCAGGTGCATTTTTCAAAAAAAAAAAAAATAAAATAAAAAAATTAAAAAAATCAAATCAATCAAGGTCTTGCATAACTTGCAATCAGTCTGTTTTGGATCATTGTCCTGTTGCAGAACCAAAGCTTACTTCAGCTTGAGGTCACGAACAGATGCCTGGACAATCTCCTTCAGGATTTTTTGGTAGACAGCAGTAGTCATGGTTTCAGTTATCACAGCAACTCTTCCAGGCCCTGGAGGAGCAAAACAGCCCCAGACCATCAAACTACCACCACATTTTACTGTGGTGCAGTGTTACTTTTTCGTCAGAAGTAATGGGACACGCGCCTTTCAAAAAAGTTCAGCTTTTGTCTCATCAGTCCACAGAGTATTTTCCTCCAAGTCTTGGGGATCATTAAGATGTTTTCAGGCAAAACCGGAGAGGTTGAGGGAGTTTCCTCTTCCTTAGTGTTCTCAGACAAAAGAGATGTTTCTGAGCCTTTTTAAATAACATGGTTGGTGTTCACAATCCAGCCTGTCTTCTGAGATGTGTAGACCTATGGAGCCTCATTGCCTCCGCTGATCAGTCCCACAATGCCCCACGAGCCAATTTGATGATGGTGTGTCTTGGGTGGAAACCCAGTCATGGGTGCACAGCATGAAGAGGGCGGGGCTCAGGACACAGTCCGGCAGTACTCCAATGTTGAGGACAATTGGGGGGGAGGCAACCATCCTGACGTGCGAAAATCTCTGGGATTTTAACAGCGCAAACCTCAAGCTTGAAATGGCTAAATACAGACAACACGTAACGTGCCCCACCAGGGACATTAACATGTTTGACCACTGCTACACTACAGTAAAAATACATTGCACAGTTCCCCTGCTCAAGAGGGGATGTCTTCACTTTGCAAATAAATATCTGAATAATCTGAAGGACTGGTTGAATGTGATGTGGTCAGATGAGACCAAAATTTAACTCTTTGGCTTCAGGTCAACTCAGCTCAAACGCCACGTTTGGAGGGAGAGAAAAAGGATGTCCCAGGAACATGCTGGTGTAAACATTATGCTTTGGGCCCGTTTCTCTGTTCAATGTACAGGATGACTTCATAGCATTGAGAGGCTGGTGAGCAGGGACACGTGGTGTAAAATCTTGGATCACAACCTCCTTCCCTCGGCCAGAACCCTGAAGATGGGTCATGGACTTGTCTTCCAGCCAACACAACACATTAAGATCAGAGAGTGGCAAAAGCAGTCTTCAGACCATAATCCTATAGAACATCTGTGGAGGGAGTTGAAACCCAGAGTTGTCAAACGAAGGCCTCAAATGCTTATTTGCGTGTGTAGGTGTGAGAGAATCAAATGGAGCAAAGACCAGTATTAGGATGGAGCTGCTGGTTTAATCCCAATGCAGCTCCAGAACACGGCACAAGAAGACAACAATCTTTGGACCACAGCTCTTACTGCTGACTTACAACAACAAACACGACCAATACATAAAGAAGCAACACACACCAACGAACTATTTTCCAGCTTAGAAAGTGACTGTATTTAAATGATTCTGTTTAACTACTGTGTCTATACATGTGGTTATCAACTGGCTGATGTCTCACCTCTCTTGGCAGTATGGTTTTGCTTTTGCAGTGATTTCTCTCATGGTCCATTCCAGCAGCCTCCCCAACATGTCTCCTTTTAGTCGATCCAGTAATTCCAACAGACCGTCAAAAATAGAGCCTTCCAGAGAAGCAAGGCGCCCCACCTCCATTATACCAAGGCCTCCCAGTACCACTTCTTCCCCAAGTGAAACTGCTGCCTGTTGCATCTGTAAGAAAAACTGAAGACAGAAAAACATGTTCCATCACCCTGTTTTGGCTGTCCTTTGGCAGCTCAGTGCAGTTGGTTAGATGACAACAATTAAAGAATGTCTCCAAATTTCCAAACTGTTGGTTGTAACTAAATCTTGTTCATACACAATCCATCCATCTATCCACCAATCTATCGGCTGATTGTGGGCTGCTGAAAGTGTTTTCCTGCTTGGAATTGTATACACTGGATTCAGAGCATGGGTGTAGCTTCTGAATCCTTTGTCATCCACAATAGAAAATGGCTGAAAATCACATGCAATCATTTTAACCAGTTCCTCATCAATTGTGTTCTGTCTTGCTGGGCTCAAAGCCTTTTATATAAACTGTCTTGTAGAGCTCTGAGTTGGTTGTGATGGTCTAATGACTGATGCTGTAGGCACTACAACAGGAGCAACAGTTGCATTGGATGCACTGGCACCTTCATTAACAGCAGGTTCCCTTGTTTGCCTTTTTTCCTACAATTGAACTGTGGGCAGTTCTTAGGTGTATGTGCAGGTTGTTTGTGGAGCCTGCTCTGTAAGAAATGCTCACCTTACCTAGTCTACACTCTGCTTTTGAATTGTCTACATTTTCTGCTGTCCCGCCTTCTCTCACCTTTTCAGCATATTGTCTCTAGCGCAAGTTCTCTCTCACTTTTGCCTCCCTCCCTCCAGCTCGTGTGCTGCTCAGCGCTCACTGTGCTGTGTGCGTCTGTAAACCCTCCCCTCCCCCTTCTGCTCAGTGTTGACACACAGATGCCACCACACATCTTGACCAATCACATGCGGCTTTAACAGAAAAAAAGGGGGGGGATCCCTGTGAAATCAGCTTTCATTAATGTATGGATGTTCCAACTTAGACAACATCCTGCTGGTACTCTGGCCAAATTTCTAAAACTTACATACCACATCGTCCCCCCAGTGTCCCAAGATGGTCGAAATGTAGTTCACAGCATTAAGGATGGCACAATAACGGACACCCAGAGGGCAGCGGGACTCCTCTTTCATTACCTGGAAAAAATAATAAAACATCAATCACCTCTGCCTTCTTTGGGTATTCATTCTTTAAAACCTATAATAAATACACAGATAAATACTGAAATATGATATATGTGCATTCATAATTATACATAGCATATAAACCACTGGGTGAAACAATACTAAGCAGAGGCATAGTCATGGAGATGACGCTGACTTAATGTGTCAGAATTCTGTAGCAAATCAGCAAGTCTTTAAATGAATGGAACATACAGAAGTCAATCATGGTACTAGCAGGAGAAAGTTGTGTTAACCACTGTACACCAAAGTAACTAAACTATGTAGAGCATTTGTATTTACAAACTGTGAACCTACAACATGTGGTTCAAGAATCTCTCAAATGCAAGTTAAAAAGATCTTCCTTAAGATGTAATTACAAGGTAATTCCTTCATGCAGTAGCAGGAAGATTAGTAATGACCAAAGGTTTTGGATTTCCCACTTCACACCTTCCACACATTTAAGGATCTCAGCTTCCACAGGAGTCCGCTGCACCCCTTCTTGTACACTGATAGGGTTGAACGATTATGGAAAAAACAATGTATACACTTTTCCAACAAAATGTAATGAATAATTTCAAAACATATTATAATGACCCAATATTATAATGCATGTATAGCATAAAATCGTTTTCCCCATAGGCAGGGCCTATTTATTGGGATTAAATTAAAAAGATACATGACTTGAAACAAATATTTTTATTGAACTGCTGAATATATTTGAACAATGGTTACAGTGCTGAGAGGTACCATATCTTTTGCAACAAACTGCACCTGTGTGGTTTCCAAGTGCTGTTTTCAATTACGGTCATGGTACTCCATTCACAGAATGGAATGTCCATGGGGCGAGGTGTAGTGAGGTGTCTTCTGCAATGTCGCAGCAGCGTGTCAGCCAGGAAAGCCCAACAACATCCAGAGCCTTAAGATACCCAGGGTGGATCTTAACCTCTCCTGGAGGGTTCACCACAGGGGGAGGAGTAGGAGAGGGGAGATGAAGGAGCATGATGGAGTAGAGTCTGAGGGCTAAACCTGTTGAAAAAGCTATTAAGCATGTTTGCTCTCTCCATTTTGCCTTCAGGCCTCCACCACCACAGCCCATGATATCCATCATCCCTGACCACACCTCCCTCATGTTCTTCTGCTGGAATCTGGCTTCCAGCTTCTGAAGTTCATTTTATTCATTTTGTTTTCCTCTGCTTTCCTATAGCGACCATACGTTTTGGTCAGAGGCCATCCAGTCAAATATATAGGGCTAATAGAAGTTAAATACTCACATTTTTGATATTATCATTTTGTGAGCCACCGTGTTGTAGTTCTATGCCCATGTGTCTTCAAGGAGCTACAACAGAAAGAATATGCTTGGACTTGAGAATGAAGCTTCTTCAGTTCAAAACAGTGGCGAAACATCTTCAAGAAATTCTACAAGTCCAGTTGTCTTTATTCAATGCCTTTTGGGTGAAGGAAATGTCAACTTGAGGACAAATGTAGTATAGTTTTTTTATGTAATGCCCATTTGTTCTGTTCTCTTGGTTTAATTTCCTCAGTGTTTGCTTGATTATCACCAAGTTAGTACCGCTCTCCTCCTATAACCATCTAACTGAAAAGCCCTCCTTCTTGAACTGTCACCTTACCGTAGTGGAGGATTTTGAGTGCCCCAATGACCCTAGGGCAGGGCATTTTGCCCTCGATAGGGTCTCCCAAGGCATGTTGGTCCTAGGTGAATGGTCAGACCAAGGACAGTTCAGAAGACCCTGAAAGAAGAAGAAGAGCACATGTACCCAGCCCGGAAGACTACTGTGGCCACATCCTGAAGCCAGGCCTGGGTCTCGTGGGCGAGCGCCCGGTGGTCGGGCATTCACCCAGCCAAAACTGGTTCAATGGGCTTGCCTCCCTGTGGGGCCACCACCCACAGGAGGGGCAGGAATGGTCCGGTGCAATGTGGATCGGGCAGCAGACCAAGTGGTGAAGACAGAGCTCAATTGAGGTTCTAACCCTTACCTATGGTCATGAATTTTGGGTAATGACTGAAAGAACAAGATCGTGGATACAAGCCGCCGAAATGAGTTTGCTTCACAGTGTGGCTGGGCTCAGCCTTAAGGATAGGGTAAGGAGGTTGAGTTGGTAAGGATGCATCCTGGACAGCTCCCGTTAGAGGAGTTTCGGGCAAGTCCCACTGAAAGGAGGCCTTGGGGTCGGCCCAGGACAAAATGGAGAGATTACTTGTTCCTTCTGGCCTGGGAGCACCCTCTGGAGGAGCTGGTGGAAGTTGCCGGGGCTGTCTGGACCTACCTGCTGAAGCTGCTTTCCCCACGACCCAGATCCGGAAAAAGAGAAGACAACGGAAAAGCCCATCATCTTCCCCTCTAAGTTAGTGTGGTTTTGTTTAGTTGTGGCTCATAAATAATACCAAAGTGTTATTATTACCTGGGTAAGTCGTATGCGGAAGTCATCCACAAGTTCTTTCTGCAGGCCCAAAAACTTCAGTTGTGCAGAAGGACAGGGCAAGGCCCGGTACCGCTCTGAGTATAGAGAGATGACAAAAAAAACAACAAGACTATTACTCAAAATGTTTTATGTTATCAAACAGCCTATTACTAATAGACCCTTTAATATTTTGACAAGCAAGGAGAAAGTTTGATCTCATCTTCAACTACTGCTTAGCCTCACTAGGGCCATTTGCACCTCAGATGAGGTGGGAGGAAACCAGAGTACCTGGAGAAAACCCAGGACTCAAACCCAGCCCTTCATGCTGGGAGTCATCAATGCTAACCACTAAGCCGCTGTGCCGGTCTCTTATTTCAATCATGTTAAAAATATGAAGGAAGGAAATTTATTATGAGGATCTAGGACTGTACAAAACAATAATGATAAACACAAGGCTAACACATACATAAGTACATAGTTAAAAAAGAAGCTACATTTAAAACAAACAATAAAACAAACAACAACAACAAAAAACAAGTATCATTAAAAAAAAAAAAAAAAAAAAAAAAAAAAAAGATGCAGCAAGTGAAAGGGGTGGGAGATTGACCAGTTCATTTGCCAGGTGGTCAAGCTTAAAAAGTAGGTCAAGAATCATTGGAGATTGGTGGCTTAGGTATTTGAAGGTGATTAAATCTAAGATCTAATGGTTCACTATGCACCAGTCCACAAGCTTTTTCTATGTCGATCAGTGGAGAGTTTGATCTTTTTGAACTTTTCTTGTGCACATGGAAGAAGACTCAACATTAGTGTATGAAAAACCCACTCACACTGATCATCATCAGTCACCATCATCTATTATTTAGAACGTGGCTCTTTTGAATACGCTAATATTCAGCTGTGATTATTTCTGGATAGATCACTGCTGCCCCGGCAATGAGATAGACACCGCTGACATCAATGTATAAACACACAGACACGTACTTGTATATATATGTACATGTATACGTACTGTTTTGATTTTTTTGTTTTTTTTATTTTTCCCCCCCTCGAAAACCACTTACTCTCAAGCTTAACACATGACATTAAAACAGAAATGAACCTGCTGGACTCCAGAGAGGTTTGCTTTATTCCCAGAGATGATATGCCAACTAAGGCCGATCGGAGAACAATCAACCGAAAGGGAAAGACAATGACACTACGAGAGACGTCAGAAGAGAGGCAAACAAGATGGCATTCGAGCAAAGGTAGCCACGGCTACTCACAAACAAGAAATCTCCAGTATTTTTCTTACCAATACACGGTCACTGGTTAATAAAATGGATAAAATTAAATTATGGATTGTCAATTGCCGGATAGACAGTTGCATAATAATAAAAACTAGAAAATTCCCTCTGGGAAAGTTTTGAAAGGGCTACGGGGGGTTAATGCCAGCGGTACCGTCTCTGTCAACATGGGAGTTAGCACAGTTAGCCTACATTTAGCACAATTAGCTTACAGTTAGCACAGTTAACCCACAATTAGAACACTTAATCCACATTTAGCACAGTTAGCTTACAGTTAGCGTAGTTAGCCTACATTTAGCACAGTTAGCCTACATTTAGTACAGTTAACCCACATGCCGCACACTTGAGCCACATGTCGCACAGTTAGCACACTTAACCCACATTTAGCACAGTTACCATACGGTTAGCACAGTTAGCCTGTGTGTGAGAGAGTAATGCGCGCTTTCACACGCATGTCTGTACATCCTACTACTCTTCCTGAGTGTATCTGTAACTGTAATAGCATGTATGTGTGTGTAACTGCAATCACAAAGTTACCTGCGTAGTGCGTGTGTGTGTTGTTGTAAGTAAGCACAGTTAGCCTACATTTAGCACAGTTAGCCTGTCTGTGAGAGATTAATGCGCGCTTTTGTGCGCATGTTTGTGTATCCTACTACTCTTCCTGTGTGTATTTGTAACTGTAATAATATAAAGGTACCTGTGTGTTTGTGTGTGCATGTGTGTGGCGAGCTTGCACGCGGCTGTGTGCACAAAGTTACTTGTGTGGGTGGGGAGGTGCAGAGACATCTGATTAATGAATTGGTCTCAGCTGTGGCCCAGAGCTGCGGCTCAGGGGTTGCCGTGGTAACTCACAGTGGTTGTCAATAACGACGGAAGCGCGTGGAGCCGGGACACAGAAAAGAGCTAGATTAACCCCCTTTTCGCTGGTCTCACATTTGGGCTTACTGTGACAAAACCGTAGCCCCTATCAGAAAAAACAAGCAGACCGTGGGCGTCGTAAGACCTTCCTGAAGACTTTAATATGTTTTTTGTCCTCCTCGAGTAAATATTTTGGACACACTCGCGAGTTAAACACAAAGGTCCTTCTCCTTCTCTGAGAAAATCGTTGCATTGGAGTGAATGGAGAGCAGACAGGTACTTTACTGCAAACAGAGGCTCCCAGTTTAAATTCTGTACGTCTCACTGCTTTGCTGAGCACATTGTGAGAGACACAATAATTCTGTCTACAACTGTGGAAAAAAATCTCGTGTCTAGTGTGTAAATTGTGGCCGGGATGAGCATGGAAAGAGAAAATTTTCAGGCGATTTCACACACGCTCTCTCACTCTAAATACCAACATTCTGCACTCCGAAATGAGTTTTTGGAAAAAGATCAGGGTCATTGAACAGTGATTGATCAACAACGATAAGACTTATCAAAACGAGATAATAATGCACCAATACACAAGGCTCGTGTCTACATTTTAAAGTTTAAATAAAGTCTCTAATAGAAAGACTTACGTCGCGAAAAATTTGTATTTCGAAAAGAAAACTAATAGCACACCGATCCCGATCAAGCCGCACGTTTTGAAATAAGGGACGAAAAAAAGGAGGCCTGAGCCTCTGATCTACAGCTTGCTGCTGTAGACTGGAGGCTGGTGCCCCGTAGTCCCTAACTAGAAAATTCCCATCAATCGCTTACAAAAGACATAGCACACCCTCCCCAATCGAGACACACGTTTTGACGCATGTTTTGATATAACATTGTCCATATTGCTCCAAAACTCTGGGACTAGTAAAGTGCAGAAATTTTGGCTGGAAGAAATTGAAGAAGAATAAATGTGCACAAGAACAGTATAGAGGCAACGCGTTGCATTGCCTCGATAACTAGAAAATTCCCAAGGGGAAGTTTTGAACGAGGCAAGGCTGCAGCTGCACGGCTTTACAGGGTCGCTGCTGTAACTGCGTACCGGTGTTGGCATGAGGCAGTCATAATCTTTTGGCAGGTTGTCTGAGACCCAGCAGTATGTTGGTGGAGAGAACAGAACTGCATCTGGGCCACAAGTGGTGTGTTATGTTCTGCTGTAATGTCCTGAGTAGTCATAATGTTTTGGCAGACTTACTTGAACGTGGGGTGGGGGGCACATTTGGGTGTGCATTAGGCGCAGGTGGTCATATGCAACAGTGGGGTGTTTGTGGAGTGAGATCTGGCCTCCTTGTCCTTCTCTGTCCATGTCTAAGGTGGTCATAATTATTTGGCGGTGTGAGTGACTTAGTGTTCCGTTGTGATGGCCACCATTGTTGTGTTACTGAAAGCCTCCCTCCTTAGGTACTGCTGTAAATGTCAGACCTGCCATTCTTCACTATAATGAATGTGTAAAGTGTTCCTAATAATATGGCCACCTGAGTGACTCAGCAGTGAGCAGCCATATTGACCAGGTACACACCTGCTGTTCCTCCCTATATAATGCTGTCACTATGAGATCCTCCCTCCTCCTCCATTGCTGTGAGCTCCTCGGTGCATGTGAGTTTTGTAACCATGGTTACGGCCCCTCCCCTGCTCTCTCACAGCTCACATAAGAACTTTAGTTCTACAAAAGAACTCGGGGGGTAGCTATCTGTACCGTAGGATTTGGCCTCTGAACAAATGTTCATAACTCCACAACGATAGGTCGTACAGGGAAAATGAATGCATTGTGAGTGTCAGGCGAACCAACATTAAATCCTCTTTGATTTAATGTTGGTTCCATGCACGTACGGCGAAAACTGTGGCCGCTGTGACGAGAGAGAGAACACCTTACGTTGTCGTTTTTCACCGAAAATCTGATCTCTTTTTAACATTGGAGTGAATGGGCGGAATGTTGGTCACACTCCTCGCTTGAAAGAGCCGGGAGTCCAAACTGTAGGACGTACATGAATCAGAGATGCACTATCGGAAAGTTCCCACGTTTTCATGTAATTTCTATTTCTCTAGCTCCAAATTTGTGGCAGCCAGACAACTTTGAACAACTTTTTTTCGGTTAAAACAGAAAAATCCTCTTGCTAGAGTGCGATTAGAGTGCGTAGGTGAACTACCCTTTCCAAACAGTATAAAGATCCTGGGCTGAAGGAGAGGAAAATATCCTCCTTCACAAATTTGCCGGCTCGTCCGGGATACCAGGAAAGGAATGTAGTTACACTGGAGGAGTATCTCTTACAGTCAGCGGCCACAACTAAGTAAAAGGTGAGCAGAAAACCTCATAACCAAATTTCTGCATGTCTTATGAGACATTTCGTGGCTGTGAGAGTATGATTCAACAGTAGTGCCATTTGTAAGAATAAAACATACATATGGATTAGTCTTATAAAAGACCAGAGAAGGGTTTAGAAGGTCCCCTGATCCAGATAGTCAGGCAGGATATTGCCTGATTGCCTGGATGTAAAAGCTGCCCTCTGAGTTTATAAGAAAAGAAGAGAAAAGAAGAGAAAAGAAGATAAGATAAGAAAAAGGGCCGACTAGCACAGTTTAAAGGCCGGACGGGTGTGATCAGCCCCCAAAAGGGTTTAAAAGGTCTCCCTTTGTCGGAATATCTAGGCTTGTAGATCACCTAGGAATTCAGACAATTAAAGCTACCACTCTGAGTGTCTTGAGTAGATGAGACTAGGAGTTAGGGTTTAAAAGGCCTCCTTTTGTTTGAATACTTAGGCATGTGGATCCCATGAGTGTTCAAAGAAAAAAAGCTGCCACTCCGAATGCTCAAGTAGAACAGACTAGGAGTTAGGGTTTAAAAGGTCCCCCTTTTCTGAATATTTAAGCACCTGGATCCCCTGGGTATTCAGAGAATAAAAGATACCACTCCGAATGTCTGAGTAGATAGATAGATAGATAGATAGATAGATTACTTCATTCATCCCCAAAGGGAAATGAAGTAAGGGAGTAGGAATAGGAGAAGTACAGGAGAAGAATTTAGAGGTCTCTCATTCAGACAATTCTGGCCCGATATTGTCTGTGTGTCTGAGTGTAAAAGACACCCTCTGAGGTAATAGAATAAAAAAATAAGAAATCATTATAAAATAGCAGAAATAGAGAAAGATAAAAGAGCCTAGGAGGTTTATGTAGGTATTAAAAAGGTGTCTTTTGTTTTTACTGTTGTGAGTGAGATCTGCAGAGCACGCCGAAGCAGCGGGTGGACGGAAACCTAACGGTGATAACATAAGTCCACTGTCTGTTGAAGTAAGCTGTTCAAGGGTCTAAATAAGTTCTGGTGTCGTGACTGAGTCCTTACGTGAACGGTCACTTGGGCTGAGAACTCGGGACATAGCGTGCCATACCTCTCAGCCGGCCAGAGTGTGTGAATGAGAACACAGTATGTGTGATTCAGACACAGCTGAACCAGGGACATTAGGAGCCCATTGAAAGGAAAGGAGGGACAGAATAAAACGATCTTTCCCAGAGAATAGAGCAAAAAGAGAGCTTAAAGATTTTGAAAAATGGTGCAGAGACGTAACAACAGATGGTCTGTTCGGTGGCTTGGGGGGCCTCCCCACCGACAACCACTCTATACGGGAACTCTCTAAAATATAAAAAACAAACAAAAACAATTGATTCAACTGATGACACAATTTGAAAAATCGGGAAGGTTATCAAAGGTAAAGAAAGAAAAAAAAAGGTAAAGATTGAAGATCATATAAAATTTACAAGCATGCACTTTAGCAGTTGCTTTTCTAGCCACAATAACATTCCAGTGCAAGCAGTCCAGACTGGAGAAAAGCAGGAAGATAAGGACGGACTAACAAGGACAACCGCCGTGACAACTGGTGAGATACCCCTTCCAAATTAACCGTTAAAGCCAGTGAAGTAGAGTCAAAGTCAGAGTATGGAGACACAGAAGCGAGTGACGAAGGGAGTGAGGGAGATGGAGCATGGGGGTTAAGAAAGTGGATGACAGGGACATGATAAGATACCTGGAAGAACAAACAACAAAACCACATGATACAAAACAACTAACAAAGGTCCTGAAACATTTGGGAGAGAACACCACAAAACAGATTGAGGTATTGGAAACATTAGAACATGGACTGCAAAACACTTAAGAGAACACCGTGTCCCAAACATACCATTACAGAAAGAATCAGAATCAGACAGTGAAGTAGGACAGAGGCAGGCATCACCAACATACATGCCGTATCCATGTGACTTGACCCAAGATACAGAATGGGTATATGGACAAAAAGGGACATATCATTATCAGCTGAGGTCCGGAATGAAGAATGAGGCTCCTGGTCAGTTCGCCCGATAGAAACTAGGACCAGTATGGGACAATACAACCCACTATCCTATGCAGACCAAGCACTGCTAAACACTACATTGCCAGACCCCAAAGAGGGAGGAAATAACTGGATCAGAGAATTTCTAAAAACTTTTAGTGGGCAGGTGCTGGCCATGGGAGACGTAAGAGTGTGTTTTGCCGCACACTTAGAACCCCATGAACTAGCCCGGTTGAAAACAGCCGCTGAGACCGTACAGGTCGCTGTAGCAGAACCTCTTGAATGCCTGGCCCCTAGGCTCTGGGTGGCTTTGACAACTCAATACCCAGTAAAAACTGATTCTAATCAAATGCATGATACCTACAGAAGGCACGGGGAAGCAGGGAAGGAGTACAAAAAACGTTTGTTAAAACTATGGGAGGCTCACATGGGGTCCAGCCCATTAACTGACTCACTACGGAGACTGTTTAAGCAAGCTGTGATAAAAGGACAAACAGGGGCGGTTAGAGAAGAAATGGAGAAATTGGTAGCGGAGATAGCATGCCCCTGGAAATGTGGATTGCCACTATCGGGAAGATGAGAGTAAAAAGAGACATGACAGGGAGGTTGAAAAACTTAATATGCAGCTGCTGCAAGAACAGTTGAAGGAGCTGAAAGACAAGGCCACTGATAAAATGAAAGAAACCAAAAAGATTAAAGCCCAAATGCCTGCTGTATCTACAGCTCCGCTTAGTGGCCAAATTCAAATACCCCTGCCAGCAGATGAAGGGCCGGTAGCCATATATCAAAGGTATCAACAATATCCCCCAGGTGGCCAATACAGGGGAAGCTAAGAACTTAGGACCTATGATAACACAAGCTATTGATGCAAATGATTGGCAGGCAGTGACAGGGACCACGCTAATGCAATATGGTCCCTCTTGTACATGCTACTAGCTAAAGTATAATGGAACATTTCAGTGTGAGTTGGAAAAAGTTGAAAAAAGCAGAACACATGTCAGAGAAAACACTGACTCTGAATTGACTATGCAACTCTTGAAACAAATAACAGATGAAGTGTGGGCCACTGGACCTTTTAAAGTAGGACATTGCAGAGAAATACCTCCTATCATACTACAGGTGAAAATCCCAGAGATCATAAACCAACCTCAATATCCCCTATCGAGTGAGAAGGCAAATGGAATCAGGGGAACGATTAAAAGCCTGCTTAAATCTGGAGTATTGATACCACGTAAGTCCGATTACAACACACCTATCACTCTCGTGGCTAAACCAGGGAGGGCAGATCATAGGTTGGTGCACGATCTCAGAAAAATAAATGCAGGATTAAAGACTACACATTTTGAGACACTCAACCCATACACAATGCTCTCTAATCTAGTTCAAAAAATTAAATGGTTTACAGTGATGGATCTATCAAATGCATTCTTCTGCATCTCTATAGGGCCAGAGTGTAGACACCTGTTTGCGTTGACTTTTAAAGGGAAGCAATATACCTATACTAGATTACCACAAGGCCTCACAGATAGTCCTTCCCTGTTTAACCACTCAATACAGGTTCTAATGTCCACATTCCAAAATCCGTTGTTGCAATCATGTTGTATATTGCAATATGTTGATGACATTCTGATCACAGGCGAGACTGAGGAGAACGTAACACAACTGACAGCCGCTTTGCTCATGTGGTTAGGGGAGGAAGGGTTTAAAGTATCCAAATCTAAATTACAAAACTGCAGAGCTCGAGTGATGTTCCTCGCGAGAATAATTTCAGGACAGGGGGTAGGTATGACAGCAAACCACAAAAACAACATACTTTCATATGCAAAACCTACTACTGTACAACAAATGATGGCCTTTTTGGGGATGGCAAATTACAGTAAGAATTACATATCAGAGTACGCTGAAACTGGGTCCCCTTTAAGGAGACTCATTACAGATACAGGACATAGCCAGCTAAAAGCCAACCTTACCTGGACTAAGGAAGCGGAAGAGGCCTTCATCACCTTAAAACAACAGCTAAGACAGGCTAGCAAGCTCGCCGCTCCTGATTTGGGGAAAATGTTTGAACTTGATGTGAAAGAAACAGATGGTCTTGTGAGCTCCGTACTGTGGCAGCCCGGAGATCAAGGGAGGACAGTGTTATGCTATTATAGCACTAAATTAGAACCAGTGGAAAAAGACCATCCTACTTGCACCAGAGCCTTATGTGCTATAGCTAAAACACCAAAAGGGACAGCTCACATCACACAGGACATCACAGTACACATAAACCATGCGGTAACAAGATACACTTAAAGCCAAAAGGTTCACCTTAAGCCAACAAAGGACCAGTAGAATGCATTTTGTCAGTTCATGAAGGAAGAAAACAATGAGACTATGGAACAGAAAGTCATTAGTGAAGTGTTGAGTATGCAAGCTAAAGCAGCCTCTCATGAGAAACCGCCGTGGGTTGACAAAAGAAAAAAATGTGAAATAACAGGCATATGAAGGTCACATGATAGGAGAATTGTCACCTCCTCTACCTTACTGATGATGTTATGTTAAGAGGGACGTAAAAGGGGACATCAATCAGGAAGAAGGCTTACTGAAATTATAGGGCAAAAGTGATGGCATCCCTATCTATCAGAAGGGTGTAAATATTTGTAGATACATGTTCCAGTTGCTCCAAGTTTAACCCATGAGCAACTCTCAAGATGGGGATGGGAGCGTTTCCCGTCTCAAACAGACCATGGCAAGAAGTGGTGATTGACTTCACAGACATGGGAATTAATCAGAGAGTAAAAGGCTGTAGATATTTGCTTGTTTGTGTTGATACTTTTATTAGATGCGTGGAAGCTAAACCCACCAGAACTGAGACAGCTCAAGAGGCCATAAATTGGTTGATATATGACTTAATACCTTGCTACGGGGTCCTAGAAAGTATCTGTTCGGATTATGGGAGTCCTTAATATTGGACAGAGGCTCTACCTCTGGTCCTATTTTCATTGAGATCAAATCCAGGTGACACAATAGGACTCTCGCCTCATGAGCTGTTGACAGGAAGAAAAATGCCCTGTCCACTTACAAATAACCTGCATAGTGGTGAAGCTCCTGACCTGGCCAGTCAGGAGAAAGAGATGCAGGAAGCTGTTTAGTTTTTGTCTCCCTAGGTACAGAAAATCCTTAAAAAAGGAGCCCACTGGAGCTCCACCGGAGGAGATAAAAGGAGGAGAGTGGATTTACAGAAGAGTGTTCCACAGGACGAGGGAGGAGCCAAGGTGGATCGGCCCGTTCAAGGTAGTATCATCAACCACATATGGTGTGAGAGTCTGGCTGGATGAGGAGCAGACTAAGGTAAGTAAATATTGGCGCAAAACACACTGTAGAAAAGGACAGCCGTCCCCAGAGAGAAAGCTTAGAGAAATCAGAAAGCACCTAAGGGACATAGGCAAAGAGACAGAGGGAGACTAAGATGATGACCTACAGGTCATGGCTTACACTGGCCTGTTTGGCAGTGGTAAGTCTGATAGCGGCCATACTGTTAGTATGGCTGAATGTAGAGGAGAGATCACAGATTAAGGAAAAGGATGCTGCAAGTATCCCCCACAAAATAATTATTCCAACAGGGGGAACCTAAAATTCGAACACGACAAGAAACTCACCAAGATCAATATATACAGAAGTACGAGGGCTTGAGCATTATTTTGAACGGGGTACCAGATAAGTATAAATTAGCTGATCAGATCGCAGCCGGGTGGGGAATCCATATTCCTCTGGATCACCCCTAACAAAAATGTGGATAGAATAAATCATTTACATTACAATATCTAGAGATTAGCAAACTATACAAGAGATGGGTCTCTTACTGCACACCAGAATAGACTTGCTCTGATCCTGACTGAAAAGGCAGGTGTCTGTAGCATGTTTGGAGAAGTGTGCTGTACATTCATCCACAATAATACGGCCCCTGACGGATCCCTGACCAAAACCTTGAGAGGCCTTAGAGCCCTCTCGAATGAATTAGAAGAATATTCTGGGGTCACAGACCCCTTATCTGGCCTGTTTGACAAAATCTTTGGTGAATTGGAAAAAATTAGTAGCTAGCGTAGCCACCTCACTGGCTATTGCATTTGTGGTGTTTGCTCTGTGTGGTTGTTGTTGCATCCCATGTATTAGGGCTCTCATCGTGCAGTGTATCGACAAGGTGCTGGGGAATGTGGAGTCCAAGGGAGCACCACCAGTGTACCAGATGAAACTCGCAGAGGGCGTGCCTCTGCTCGATCCAAGTGCTGAGATACAGGAGAGGCCATTCCAATATTCAGATGGGGACTCTGACAACGAGCCTGACCTGGATGATGTAGTATGAGCTCAGGGTCTACAATAACTGATCTTACTATGTTAGAATAGCATTTTGCTTTGTGGCTTGCTTCTAGGCTTTGGCTTTTCATATATACGTATATATGCATTTTATACACATATAGTGAATGTTAGTTAATTTTCCAAAGATGTTGCACACAAAACCTGAGCCTACCGGAGAGATGGCAACGTGTTTGGGGGAGCATGTTCACGTGACCGCTGGAAGGAGACCCAGGTTACAAATATAGTTTAGATTGCATCCATACACCCATTTCATACAGGGTTTTTCAGCCTGTGTATCACCTTGGGAAGAATCAAGTAGAATGTTACTTACGTTATCTCACCAATAAATCGTTGTTTTTCGCTTCGCTACAGCTTGCTCACAGACTAGGACACATCACACCCTAATATCTCACATGCTGGAGATCAGATAAAGCTAATCGGCTACACATAGAAACTCACTGACACATGAAAGGCAGTACTCCTCTCCATTGTCTTACGGGCGGGGTCTAGGTAGAATAAGATCACTGTATGTCCCTGAAGTGGGGCTTTTGGTTCTTTTTACCCCTAAGGTGAACTGACCAAAGCCTCAGCATTGAAATCAATATCTATTCTCTGTGTACCAAATAAATATCCAAAACGTGAGAAATTGTTGCGTGATTTGTGCGTAGGTGAACTACCCTTTCCAAACAGTATAAAGATCCTGGGCTGAAGGAGAGGAAAATATCCTCCTTCACACTATGAAAGAGCTCTATTTTTGTTATTGTAATTCACTAGAGAAACCTGATGGTTATTGTGAAACAATAAATCGTCAACTTTCATGCTCTCTCGTTTGATTCAGGAGTCCAACTCTTATGAACCTAGAGATCGTAGGTGCAAGTAGTGGGTTGTCAATCCAGACTAAGGGCGCTATAATAAGAAGAAGAAGAAATGCGTGGGATAACAATAGGGGCTCGGGGCTTCGCCTGAGCCTCCAGTCTACGCGACGTCTGAGCTTCCAGTCTACGCCCACGCAACGCCAGCAAGCTGTAGACTGGAGGCTCAGGCGTTGCCCCGTAGCCCCTAATAATAATAAGAAAAACGCGGCATAACAATAGGGGCCTCAGGCGAAGCCCCTAATAAGAAGAAACACACGGGATAACAATAGGCTGGAGGCTTGGGCATTGCCTTGTAGCCCCTACTAATAATAATAAAAAAATAAATAAATAAACACGCGGGATAACAATAGGGGCTCGGGTGTTGCCCCGTAGCCCCTAATAACACTAACAAAAACAATGAGGTTCCTGCAGCTTCGTTGCTTGGACCCCCAATTCCATACTTTGCATAGGGATGTGCTTACACCCTCTTTACACACACATCTTTGCATGGTTAATAAATCAGATTGAAGGTGAGCAGACTGTTCACAGAAGGCTTTATCAGCCATTCCTTTTGGCATCTCATGTTTGTTAAGACTTGACAAAAGCCCTGAGTCAAAACGTTGTCCTTAATAAATCCCCCTTTTCTTACTTGGAGCAGAGTGTGCAGCGTTTCCTCTTTTTTCAATTTTCATAAAATAAATGGTACCATACTGCTTATATACCACACTATTTATGTTATATGCACTTACTACTTATTGCACTTGCTAAACTGCATCTCTGACAGAGAAGGCAGGCTGACATAATCTGTCCCCAAGAAATTTCTATCCCATTCACATCTTGAGACTGGAGTCTCTGAGTGACAATTGGTTCTTAGGGTACCATTCATTAGGAAAGAAGGAGAGGCAGGCAACAACTCTTTCTGAGGCCCTCAAAAATGTCATGCCATCATACATATACAAGTCTCTGATTATCATTATTTTTTTTTTAAAGAAAACAAGGAACAGAATGACACTTGAGTCTCATTACAATGGCTGGAAACACTTCTAAATAGAGGAACTCTAATTAATATAATTAATCTATATTCCTAAAGAGAAGTAGCCTTACCAGTGATTGCTTGTAGCAGAGTCATGAAAGTCTCAGCACAATCTGGAGCCTTCAGCTCATCAATATCACTGACATCTCTATACTGAGAATTCCAAGCCCCCTCAGTTGATAGCATGGCATCCATCCTCTCGACTGCCACTGTATGTAAGTGAAGAAATAACAACAATTTTATGCACTTTCACTGATACTGATCAAACAATTTGACGCCATACCAAATGTGCAGACACAGAAGTTTACATGTATAAAATTTTACCTGCTGCTGCTTTTTTTTTTTTTTTTTTTTTTTTTTAAACCAACTTATGAACATTTTTTATTCACTTTAACAATCTACACTGCCTGGCCAAAAAAAACAAAACAACAACAACAAAAAAAGAGATTTAACTGAGCAAATACGCACGAGCCTCCAATAGGATAATTACTACATGGGCTTTCAGCTGGCCACAAGTTATTTTGCCCCAACTGATGCAACGAGTCGATTCTCATTCTCATCACACACTCACACTTAAGAAAGCCTTAAGAGACTCTAGTTAGAAAAAAAAAAAGAAACATGGCAAAAATATCATATCACGATTTTTTTAAAAATAAAATCACGATTTCGATTTTATCACAATGTTAAATTAAGAAAATGAAAACCAGACAATTTAGTCCCAACCTTTCACAACAGATTTTATTTTAAATAGTCGCAGTTTTGCCTGCATTTGGGATGCTCCCTCTTCGAATTCGTGTTGCCACCTGATGTGCGAACATGTTCTGTACAAACTTTGCACAGAACATTTGCCTGTGCTTCATCAGTTGAGGAAAATCCAAACCAATTCCATATAATGGAAGTGCAATTTATTTTAGTGTCCAACTCCGTTTGGCTTTCAGCCATGGCTCTCCATGCGGCTACCGCTACACACATAAACAAGGAGGAGGGTAAGAAAGCGCGTCACTGCCCATAATTCGCTATGATTGGTCGGTCAGGTTGACGACGTAATACATCTGGTGCGTCGGTGAAGACTCTCCCATCATCAATACAAGATCTTGGTGAAGAATTGCAGAAGCTTATCAAAACAATGCCGCAGCAGATGTGTGCTGTAAACAAAGCTAAAAGCGTTCCAAATGAAATATTAGTGTGTGTGACTTTTTTGTTTTGGTGGTAACTTATCTTTGGCCAGGCAGTGTATTTTATTTACTGATGTTTTATGACGGATTTATTATGACTGAAATGAATTTCGCACACCACAAAGTGTAGTTTGTATAGGGTATATCAAGAAACAAAAACTGAGGCAACCGAGTCAGCTCTTTCCGTTTCCGGGCTAAGTGAAGAATTAACATGGCGCAGAATTAATAATTATTAGTGAAGAATTAACATGGGGCAGAAAGCTTATCTAGTGCAGCATTGGGATTGAGGTCAGAAACATGGATTAACAAAATGAATGCATATTCAGATTAAAGGGCGCTTTTTAAAAAATATTTTATTTTATTTTTTAGATAGAACTAACAACGTATCCACTTATTTTATGTGGTTCCTCCATTTCAGAGCACCATGTTTGTGATATTGTGGTTTCCAGGTTTTTGTAGATATCCAAATGTGCTGTTTGATTGATGCAGGTTTAAGAGATATGGGCATATTTTTAAGCTTTTGCCTGTAGCTGCCTTTTTTCAACAGAGCTGCGCCAGTTGTGCCAAGTGAAAGAAATCACTATCAGTCTAAAAAAATAAGTGATAAAAAAATTAGAGTGAAAGAGTAAACAAATCTCACTCTTCCTTTCCACCATAAGCCACTTCTGAAGATTTGCATCCTCAAGTAGGAGGTGAAGCAGGCCAGGCAGCACTGTAGAGTATGAATGGTTGCTTCGCAGCTCCTTCTCAAATTGTAACACCTCCTCCACCAAATGACAGAAGAGGACATCATCATAGAGCAGCTTAGAAGCATCGCTGGCCACCTTCTCCTGTAGTAGAGATAATAAGCCCCTACACATCTCCACCTACAAGCATATAAACATAGAAGAATGACTGCTTACTAATAATTGGTGACAAATGTTGACAACAAATTCTAATCAATACTACATCAAAAAGGATTCATACGAACATTGCTTATAATCAAATTATTTTAAAATGTAGTTTCTTGACCAAAATTAAGCAGACTGTAAGTGATAAAAATGCTGTTAAATTTAATAGTTACAAAAAATAACATTCAATGTGCCCTTTTCTGAAACACAGAAAAAAATAAAATGAGGTTTAACTGAATGAAACTGGGAGAAATGTGTAGTGAATATACCTTCAAATAAGTGGCTTGTTTTCACACAGAGGACTTGTTCCAAATTATTCAATATTATTTTCAGCACAAAAACCAGGAGAATAGTTTGATCAGGAGGAACGCAAATTGAAATGGAATATCTGTTTGGACGAAGGAGTCAAATACAGAAAAAATACCTTGGCATGGATGTTCAGCCCAGCTCGGTCCAGGATGGGTTGGATCTTTTCCTCCATGAAAATCGCACTATTGCTCATCCACATCAAAACCTGTGTAAGGTACCACTCTGGCTGAGAAATGCACAAAAAGGATGTGTTTAAGCTTCTAAATACATACAAAACTAAGCAAGAGATAGACATAAATAAATTAAGAATAAGGTTGACGTAAAATTTGCAAAAAATGTAC
>NC_061777.1:28614667-28629667 GCF_022458985.1 Mugil cephalus | reverse complement strand
CTGCCCATTTGCGCATGCACGATGGCAACTCTATTTTGACAAACTGCCCGAAATGCGTTGACAGAGACGTTCAGAGCCATTCTGCACTGCAGATAGGTTAATGCTGTTAAAAAAATTTAATCAGATTAATCATGATGATGGATTAACCTGCACTGAAGCATTCATTTTGTCCTTCCTAAGTGATATATTTGATTCTTACTAGGATTGGACATAGGTGTGTGTGTGTGTGTGTGTGTGTGTGTGTGTGTGTGTGTGTGTGTGTGTGTGTGTGTGTGTGTGTGTGTGTGTGTGCGCGCGTGACAGAGACCTTGCTGAGGCAGTTGGTTTGCCGGTTCCCACAGAAGTGATATTTGAACCTTCTGATGAGTGGAACCAGCATGATCTGAATGGGCAAACAGAGAGGAGGATCTTGTGACAGAGGTGCGGCCGAAGATGCAGGCATGGTAGAGGGTTGACTTTGAAAAGAGGTCAAAGCTCTCTGAGATATAAGGTCATCTCTGCCACGGAAAATTAAAGAAACAAGTACATGCAGTGTTTCAAATCCTCCCCAAAAGACACTTGGGACACATAATATGACATACTTTTCCACCAAAGCATATTAGCCAATTAATGAACAGTGCCCTCAGTGGTAGAGACAAAGACCATATACAAGTCACAGCATTTTATACACACTTTATACAGCAACAACAAATACTTTATATCTAAATATGAGTTATTGCCATATATAAATCTTTGACAAAGACACCAGCTAGTTCTTCCTAATGGGGAAGAACGTGGATATTCACTGGTATCAGTTGTTGCAAAAGTAACCGGTCATGGTCCCTTTAAGTAAAACGTATTTCTCCAACTTGTGATACATCATGTATCACAAATCAGACTATGCATTCCAGCATGGAATGAGGTGGTTGAAACCTTTAACTACCTGTGTCTACAGCTGGATCACAAACTGAACTGGTTGACTAACATAGACTCAGTGTCCAAAAAAGGTCAGAGCCATCCCTATTTCCTAAGGAAACTAAGATTGTTTCACATCAGCACAAAGGATATGATCAAACAGACTACTGTTGCAGGTGCCCTCTTCTATGCTGTTGGGGTCTGTGGAAGCAGGACTAAGAAGGACACCTTATGGTTAAACAAAATGATACATAAGACGAGCTCTGTGGTAGGGGCAGAGCTATAGTCACTGACATTGGTGGCACAGACAAGGATCTTCAACAATCTTTAGTCCATCACAATCTACACAACATCATTGTCTGTCTGGTCTGGATGAAAGGATACGAAGTCTGCAGGGCAAGCAGCTGTGTGACAATTAGATCCAGCTGGCTGCTAATTTCCTGGCAATTGGCAGCAGTTGTCAGTGACTGAGTAGGAGGTGAAGTGATTGGCCAATGAAGGTAAGTCAGTAATTTCTCAAAATCACTAGAAAAAAAGAAATTAAGAATGCAAATTAGCTCATACAGTGTAACTGGAAAGTATTCACAGCGCTTCATTTTATTCACAAAGAATTACATTACTTTTCATTCTCAAAGTTCCACACACAACATCCTATAGTGACATGATTCTTTTGAGAATGTTGCAGATTTATTAAAAAATCAAATGCATTTGCTCAATACTGCAGCCATTACAGCCTCAAGTCTTTGAATATGATGCATCAAGCTTAGCACGCGTATCTTTGGGCAGTTTTGTCCATTTCTCTTGGCAGCACCTCTCAAGCTCCTTTAGTTTGGAGTGGAAGCATCGGTGGACAGCCATTTTCAGATCTCTCCAGAGATGGTCAACTGGATTCAAGTGTGGGACATTCACAGAGCTGCCTGATGACAGTACTTTGACATCTTGGCGTGCTTAGAGTCGTTGTCTCCCAGTTCCTGTCACTGGAAAACACCCCACGACATGATGCTGCCACCACCATGCTTCACTGTAGGGATGGTAGTGGCCTGATGATGAGCAATGCCTGGTTTCCTCCAACCATGCCAATTCAAGCGAAAGAGTTCAATCTTTGTCTCATCAGACCAGAGAACTTTGTTTCTCATGGTGTGAGTGCCTTTTGTCAAACGACAGGTCTTTGGAAAAAGGAGCATCTTCCATCTAGCCACACTACCGTACAGGCCTAATTGGTGGATTGCTGTAGAGATCCAAGCATGCCTTAAAGACATAAAGGCTTGGCTTGGATGACATGTAATCTTCTACTTTTAAACTCAGACAAAACAGAAGTCACTGTATTTGGCCCTAAACATGTCAGAGATTTATTATTTAATCACCTAGTTTTGTTGTATGACGCTACCTTGGCCTCCAGTACTACTGTGAAAAACCTTGGCGTTATATTTGACCAGGATATGTCCTTTAATTCTCACATAAAGCAGGTGACCAGGACTGCTTTCTTTCACCTTCGTAATATCATCAAAATTAGGAAGATCCTCAGAGTGATGCAGAAAAACTAGTTCATGCATTTGTGTCTTCCAGGCTGGATTATTGTAACCTATTACTGTCTGGCTGTCCAAATAGCTCTTTAAAAAGCCTCCAACTGATTCAAAACGCTGCAGCAAAAGCACTGACAGGAATTAGCAAGAGAGATCATATTACTCCAGTTTTAGCTTGGTTCCTAGAGTTTCTAAAGTAGAATGGGAGGTAGAGCCTTCAGTTATCTGTCTCTACTTTTAAGGTCAGGCTTAAGACTTTCCTTTTTGACAAAGCTTATAGTTAGGGCTGGACTTAAACCACTCTTAGCTATGCTGCTATAGGCCTAGGCTGCTGGGGGACGATGCACTGAGGACATGTCCTCCACTCTCTCTTCTCTGGTTCCTGTCCTCTAATATCTTATAACTGATTTCCCATCTCTTATCATTTATTGTCTATTAGTAACTACTGTCTCTGTTTCTACCTGGCTGGCCTTTGGCAGATGGGTCCCTCCATATGAGCTAGGTTCTGCTCAAGGTTTCTTCCTGTTAAAAGGGAGTTTTTCCTCTCCACTGTCACCCTCAGGCTTGCTCTGGAGGTTGCAGGCCGGTTTTTGTAAAGCGTCTTGTGAGAATTTGTATTGTTATTGGTGCTATATAAATAAAACTGAATTGAACTGAATTGGTTTGTGCTCTGACATGCACTGTCAACTGAATCAACTGAATTTACCACAGGTATACTCCAATTAAGCTGTGGAAACATCTCATGGATGATCAATGACAACAGGTCAATTTTGAGCTTCATGGCAAAGGCTGTGATATACTTGTGATTTCTTAGTTTGTTATTCTCATTATATTTAAATTCTCAAAAAAAAAATAAAAATAATATTGTCACTATGAAGTGTTGTGTGTAAACTTTTTTGGGAAATTTTCATTTAATCCATTTTGGAATAAGGCTGTAACATAACAAAATGTGGAAAAACTGCAGCACTGTGAATACTTTCTGGGTGCACTACATTATGAGTGTATAACTTAATATTTACACACAAAGTGACAAAATAACTCGGAAGATGGGTGTAGGAATACCTGGTCAGTCGTTCTTTGATGATCTTGTGCCAGAAGAATAGTGTTTCCTGTAGGAAGTCTTGGAGATGGAAGCACCTGGATTGGTTCAGTTCAAAATCCAGCACTGCCATACTATCTATTGCCCTTATAGCTTCCCAGACACTACTGGTCATCAAGCACTGTTGGACTGCAGCACTGTGGACACACAACACGAAATACATCACTGCTTTTGTAAGCCCACAGAAAACACAGACAGGTACAACTCCTTTAAAAGTAAAAATAAAACTCAACATATTCATTTTATTTTAAAATAAAAAAAAACAGGTTTCTGTTAAACTTGTCATCGAGTCTGGTGTGCACACATCAGAAATCTGGAGTACCGTATATGGTCTATACACTACATGTCTTTTGTTATTTTAGCTATTCGTCAAAATATTCTTAAGTTACAGTTATATAATGTATATAACTTTGAAAGGGCAAAGTGAAAAAGTGAAAGTGAGTTTCAAATTCTGAAGGTATCCACATCCAGATCAGAGGAAAGGTGTGTGAATTGGGTTATTTTTTTACACAGTCCCCTAATTTCAAGTGTTGGAAAAATTAACATGGATAATATGTTAATTTTTCAACACATGGTAGAGAATTGTTTTCAGAAAATGACTGCCCAAAATCTAAACCATGATCATCTCTAAAGAATGTTTTGTCATTTGTGATGTTTTGCCAAAACTTAATCGCAGTTGTCTTTCGTTCTTTTTGCCTTTAGGACGGCCTTCAGCATGTGAAATGCTTGCTTGATTGAGTTGACCTCTGGTAACAGACTAGCAGAATATTGTATTTCTTGTTGTTTTGCTATTTTGGGTCCTTGTCCATCAATACACTGATGTGGAATCCAATTACAGGGGTGTGAAAAGGTGTTGCCCCTCTTCCTGATTTCTTATTTGAAACATGTTTGTCACAACTGAATGTTTCAGATCATCAAACAAATACCAAATATAAGTAAATATAAGACAAAGATAACACAAGTAAACACAAAATGCAACTTTTAAATGTAGGTTGTTAACAGGGTTGTAGCGATACACTAATCTCACGATACGATATTCAGTCAACAGTACGATTCAATATGATTCATTCGATAGGCTTACATAATTTTATTAAAAATTTTAAAGGGACAGTGTGATTTTGGTGACATCTTGTGAATGTTCCATTGATTTGGATTGAATTAACTGAACTGAAAACTGAAAACATTACTTACATCATACATGGCTATGACTGGACAGAGAGTCTACAGCTTGGAAATGCTGGACAAAATTAATCAAAGATGTGGTGAGACAATTAGTTTCATTTGTTGAAACAGTGCAAACTGTAGCTTACAAGCCTTTGAACAGTAAATAAAGTGCATGAACAATGGATAGTTAAAAAGTGCAATAAGTGGCCTATCAGTTTCATATATAAGTTTTGTGTCTGAACTGTAGCTACATAAACAGAACCCAGCCTTGGTCAGATGGAGTTGTTTTGTCCCTAAAAAAAAGTTAGTTATAAATAAAATACATTATTACTATGTATTATTATATATGATATATATCCCCCAGAGGACAAGAAAACACCATAACACAACATATGAGTTTTTACTTTTATGTGCAATGAAGTTACGTGACAAAGTAATTTCCTTCGTGGATCATTAAAGTGTGTCTGAGTTTAAGACTAATTTTCCTGTAACTATATCTTGTTTTATTTTGATCATTATATCATAAACTCTGTTGTGTTATCATTATTAAATATATCATTATCACTGTTTTTATTGTTAATATCAATCCGTTGTGACAAATGCCTTTCGAGCCTTTCAATGGCGCTGCACATTATCTGCATTTTTAATTTAACCAAATTTTAATTTAACCAAATTGTATCATAAATATATGTCTGACATGTATAATAAACCAAACGGATTGAAAACCGGTTGAAATTTCTGTGAGTTATGATGATCGTTGATGAATCGTTGATAGACCTCTGCCTCCGTTAACTAATACAGTCAGTAGACACAGTTTCCCCCTGAACAAGATGGCGGGTGCGTCGACGCATCGTTCAAATGGACAGAGACGGAGGTGGCATTTAAGTGTTACCCCTAAATTCCACTGGGTCCGTCCGTGTCGCGTATTGGAAGCGTCGCGTCATCGCGAGTAATACGCGCCCATTCAAAGTCAATATATCAACCTCCACCGGCTCCGTAGTGCTCCGTTTGGACGCTCGGCCACGCCATTTTTTTCAATTATTATTTTCATAATAAAATACCATGAACAGACTCTGGGTCGTGTTTCCTGTCGCTAGATGAACAAATCATTCTGTAGCAGTTCTAGTTTTGCATCAGGACAGGAAATCCGACACAGAATCAACGTGAAACACTTCCGTCCCCTTTCAAAATAAAACACAATACGCTGTTCACGTAGCCTCACAATTTCACATCAACATTGCGTCATGGTCGAATTGAAGTGGAGCAGCATTAAAATAATGTATGATACAACACATTCGTTTTATAAGGACAATACAAGAAAGAACAAAGGATGGAACGTAATCCCGCGGTCTCGTAAACGTCCAGGATTATCGCGTGATCTCGTGATATCGCGTGAATATGGCCGGCTCGCAAGCCAGCGCCATGCTGCCGTTCCACGCCCGTGTCGTGCCCGGTGAGTGTTGACGCCAAGTGGAGGACGGACCAAATACGCTTGAGCAGCGCGACACGGACGGACCCGGTGGATTTTCGGGGTTATATCTATGGGCTTTAGGCGCATAGTGAATGCGCTGTGAACGCGATGGAGCCCTGCTATCCTGTTGCTGTTGGCTTGAATGTCCTCGCACTGACAGCGTAAACATGAAGAGGAAGATGTCACCGTGTGTATCGAGTATCTAGACAATTTATCAATTATTACTATCAATACTATGGATTGGATTATATTCACAATACCCCACACAGGGGTTCACAATATAACTTTGTCTCTTACCAACAACAGAATGAACCAAAATATCCAGGCGATTTACATTCCAACCCAACTCAAAGGCATCACTGAACATCAGTTCAAGGATTACAATTTTTCTGCTAAATGATCCACAGCTAACATATTTATGGCCAATTCACCAGCATTAGATCAACAACACAGTAAGTAGCCCCAGTGTTCTGCTTTCTGCTTCCACAGCACTATGATTTCCCCACATAGGCTACTGTACATGATGCTGGTTTTCAAAAAAAAAAAAAATGTTCAATTGAACTTTCCACAAAGATTTTTTACAAGTATTTTCTTGTTAAAATCCATCTCTTAATAATCTCGGAAGACAAATGAATAAGTGTTAGTTATTTGAAGTATATCCACTTCATAGAAGGTGTCTCTATCTGGTCCTAATTGCCATTTCTTTAAACAAATTATTGCCAACATGGATTCATGTTTCTGTAGTCAGAATAAACTCAATATCTGGAAGGAAATTAAAAATTTCACTAAAATCGAGCTAAATGAGCGATATATTAGACAGGGGTTTGGGGCTGGTTTGACTCAGCTAGAAGTTTTTGTAATTTGTGGCAAGATGAACAGGATCCACAGACAGCTGTCATTAGCTTGTTCTTAGCAAGCTGACTGCAACAGATACACAATGTTTCATTCTCAATCTTTCATTTCATTGTGCTCTGATTGACAAGTAGTGTTGACCAAACATGCATGGGTGTTTTTTCTGAAATATGATTAATATTTAAGCCTGTTAAGTCACGTATTACTTAATAACTCACAAAGGATTTAGTCGCTCTACATGCACGTCTCTCATCTGCAGCACAGTATGATGAGGCAGCGGCGTACACGCTGTACGTACAAGTGACAGAGTCATGGGTGTATGGAGAGAGCATGCAGTGCGCTGAGCGTGGGACAGCCCGCAGCTCAGTGAGAGACAGAGGAGCAGAGAACGGAGGAGCGGCGTTCAGTGTGGAAGAGCCGTCACCATAACAAAGATGTCAGAGAGAATTAGAACAGGACTGAGTCCAAGTACACCAGGGGTTAAAATCTAGAAGCGCCAGTAGCATACTCCGTTCCATACATTTTCTACCAAAGTTAAGGTATGGTCGTTTGGGTATGGCAAGGTATGGCACTTGCCATACCCAAACGACGCCCCTGTCTCTACTCACAACCAAAACATCCTGCTTTGCACCTGGTGCAGATTTTTTTTTCTGACCAATCAGTAGTGAGCAGCCTTCTACGTCACATTTTTGGGCCCAATTCACCTACTTCGGACCGACAATATAGAGGAGGTACTCGATGGTACCCAGAAAGGTATCCCTTTGGCCTCGTCCCGTCTACCTTCTAGCAATGGAAATAGATTTAAAGTGGGTGGTGCGGAGCGGTGTGGAGGTAAGCCGTGTATGGAAATCCGGCTTATGTTATGCTGCAATAGGCCTAGGCTGCTGGGGGACGATGCACTGAGGACATGTCCTCTACCTTTTCTTCTCTGGCACCAAGCTCCTGTACTCTGATCTCTTTATATATATTTTTTTCTATTACTAACCAACGAGTCAATTTGAATAGTTTTTGATGCTATATAAATAAAATTGAACTGAACTGAACTGCTGGGGATGGCTGCTGCCATCAAGGAGTGTCATTGCTATGACGTGGGGTGCCTAGTCTGGTCTAGGTACAAATGACGGGTCCAAAAGTTTGCCAGCAGTTTCCCAGCCACTGTAAGAAGATGGTGACAAATTTGATGGAATTTGATATCAGAAAATATAATAGAATATCAAATTATGTATTAAATGTTAATATTATAGTCTATATTCATAAATAACTTAAATATGTTTTAGAAATCAAAAACAACATAAAATATTTAAGTGCCCAAACATATATGAACGCAACTGTACTTCTTGTGATTTCAATGTTTAGAGTAATTGCAGATTTGATTACCTGTATCAAGCAAAATTTAAAGGCTATGACATTACTGCCATAGACCACTGATCCACAGACATTTGGCCTGGTATTTGCCTCTATTGCATATGTCATTTTCTTTTTGTAACTAATGGATGTCCCTATACCAGTTTACAACTGTTTACCTTACCTTAGTTCCTCTACATGTTGAAGACATCGCAGATATTTCATGTGTCTTTCTATAGTGTTGACCTGGTCACATGTTTGGCCAACATCATCCTTCCACGCCTGGGCCCCATATAGGTGCTAGAAGATAGAACAATAGAAAGTAAGAATTGTTTTTTTATCTCTGAGATTGGTATTTGGGGAAAAAAAAATAATTAGGCACAGATTTAAATGTTTCAACTTTTGAACATAACTTCAACACGTACTGAATACTCTGGTGGTACAAATATATTGTCCAATTATCTAATGTGAATTCTTAATTATCCAACAAGTAGTTCCGACCAAGCAATCTGATTGGCCAATGAGAGATTGAGAATGTGCTCAAATCAGCATTACAGCACGGCTGACTCATTATTAAAATTATTGCTCTGCCAAGTCTGTGGCAACATTGTATCTATCTCCATGGCAACACTGTAACTGTCAGAGGTGGAGCAGGAAACGGCTGAAAAACAAGCTACAAAATGGATCGGTTTGTTCTTAATTTCGATTCATTTGGTGGTCTCAGTTTTGATTAATGGTTGGAGGAGGATGATCTGAAACATTTAGGTGTGACAAATGCAAAAAAAAAAAGAAAAAAAAAAGAAGAGGAAATTAGGAATCAGCAGTTTTTTTCCACACAACTCTATGTATACTAGGGCTGTCACGTGACCATTCGGCATCAATTAATTAACATCGATGCTTTAAAAAAAAAGAAAAAAAAAAGTCGATGCTTTGCTGCGAGGCCGGATCAAAAAACATGTAACCAGAACTTTAACCCACACGACGCCCGGACTGTTTGTTTAGTGAGTGGGACCACAACAAACTAAGCACGTTAGTTTCTTTGCAAAATGGCGACAGCTTCAGCAGCCTCCAAAGAGTGTCCGATTCTCTCGCCACTGGGGGTTGACTGCATTCCAAGTACTTTGGATTTTATGAGAAAGATGACTGACAAGACCTACTCAAGATTTGCAACGCAAAAATAAAGTACTATAGCAACACCACAAACATGAGGCAGCCACTTGTACACTTTCATCCCGAAACGGAGAAGGATCCTCTGGTCGTGCCCGCCACACAGAGGACCATCCTGGAGACAGTCTCTAAACATCCCATGAACTCGGAGAAGGGGAAGAGTATTACAAAAGCAATAGCTACTTTCATCGTGACAGATTTACACCCATATTCAGTAGTAAACAACAGGTGGTTTCATTTAGTGGTGCGCACCATGGAGCCATGCTACAAACACCCCCTCGAAAACACTTCGCAGGGAAAGAAATCCCCCACCTCTGTAACAGCGCATTTTGTGCTCGCGTCGGACAAGAACGGATGGAAGTTGGTGAGTCACGTTCTTCAAACTTGAGAGATGAGTGAAAGTCACACCAGGGCAAATATTGCCGAGCTGCTGGAGAAAGCAGTGAGAGTGAGAATGGCAGATCTCAAATAAACATTTGGTTTTGGTAACAGATAATGCCAGAAACATGGTCGTGGCTGCTCAGAAGGCGAACTTCGTGCACCTGAAATGCTATTCAGGCAAGTGGAGCTTTCCCTGGTCAAAGTTAAGTAGGTCAAAGTGCAAATGTTTACAGAACAGTCATAAAATAATATATTTTGTTTCTTTGAAAAATATAAGTCAAATGTTCAAAAAACCTTGTAATTTACTTATTGAGTGTAGTTTTAGAGGTACTGAGTTAATTAAAATAGGCTATTTATTTACAAATGTAGCCACAGATGAAGACAAAATTAATCCTGCCTGGAAAAAAGCATTAAAAATCGCAATAATCGAAGGCTTGTGGCACTAATAATCGAATCGTAGGGACAATCATTATAATCGAAGAATCGGAGTTCCCATAATAGAAATCAAATCAAATCGTGAGGTACCCTTGTTGGAACACTGCTTTTCTCAATCATCAGAAAGAGCTTAATGGTGTTAAAGGTGCTGGAGAAATCCAAGAACACGAACCTCACAGTGCCCTTTCCACCATCCAGGCGAGAGTGAGCTCGCTGAAGCAGGTAGATAACAGCATCATCCTCACCAACATGAGGCTGATATACAAACTGAAGAGGATCCAAGACAGGGGCCACCAGGGGTATCAGCGGAGCCAGAATGAGTCTCTCTAGGACCTTCATGACGTGTGACGTAAGTGCAACCGGTCTGAAGTTGTTGAGGCCAGATGGGATGGGCTTCTTCAGCACCGGTACTATGCAGGATGTTTTCCATAGCACCAGTATCCTTTCTAACTTCAGACTCAGGTTAAACAAGATGTGCAGGATGCCAGTCAGCTGGAACACGCAGGTCTCCAGGACCTGGGGGTTTACACGGTCAGGACCTACCAACTTGCCTTGCTTGACTTTCTCCAGCTGTGCTCTCACCTGGCCAGGTGTCATAGTCAATGGGGTGGTTCCCTCGGTGTAGGTGGGAGTTGGGGGTGGAGTAGAAGTGATAGGAAGGAAGGGGTCGATGGCGAGTTGTAAATTGGCCATCAGATAAGAATGGCCAATTTAAGAAGATAAGAAGTCTAGTCGCTTCTCTGTGGACAGACTCTCTTCAATGCAGTCTGGGGTTTGTCCATGGTGAAATATGACACTTGCGGTGGGCTAGTACCCTCCCTCATGTCGGGGTGCAACCCACCGCAACACCTTTACAAAAAGAAATAAACACAGGGGAAGACCATAAAGGGGAGTGGAGTTAGGGCATGCTGTCCCCCTCGTCTCCATCTGGGCCCCCAGGCTACATCGCTGGGGAACACGTGGGTTTTCCTGTCTCCTCTGTCTCGGAGTGACGGTCTGGCCCCACACCTCTTTGCTGCAATTTACTCATATATCATACAATTGTACTACATCATAAATATTAAGGACTATTGCCTCACTCACTACATCCTACTATACAGATTCAGACACCAAAGATGCACGCACACTGGCACACAAACATTCACATGCAAACATTACACCCTCTCCCCTCCTCTTGTGTTTGTTTTTTTTGCAATTATTTCATAATTACTATTTTTTTAATGTTATCATTATGTCCCAACTACTTGTTCTGTAATTATTCACATCTTTCCTTATGTTCATACCTAAACATATGTCTTTTGTCTCTCTCTTCATCACTTTTCTCATCAAAAAAAACAAACAAAAAACATAAAAAACAGCGCCCCCTGGTCTGTGGCCGTACATTGCATCCATCTCCTCATAATATTTCGGGACCTTTTTGTCAGCAACACTCGTATTGTTGTGCCCCTTGGCTGCCGGATAATCGACCTTAAGTTTATTTAGGTTCCCTTCAGTTGTTTCGCCATCCTGACAAAGCCAAGTTTGGCCATCTTAGCTGCAATCTGCTGGAAAACCTAATCGGTCCAAGAGGTCCCGTCCAGCTCCCACTGTATACCGTCTTCTCCCAACAAGGACAGAAAAGCCCTCACCCCCAGGTTGGTCCAGAAGAACATTGCTTATCCAGTCATTATTAACAAAAATGCACTTGTAGTAACGACACGAGAGCAGAAAGTTAAAAGTGAGCAGCTCACTACTAGTCAAAAACATCCATCTCTCTATTCAAAACATCCTGCTTTGTACATGACGCAGCGTCATGACGATTTTTTTCTGCATACCATGAAGACGACAATGACTATTACGAGACAGGTAGACACACAGATTTTTGGCAAAAAATGTGACCCAATTACCACACACAAATGGGAAAACGTTTGAGAAGTGTTTGGTGCACACCCCATTTGGTTGAGCCTGGAGTCTAAACCGCAGGTTGTGCAATGATCAAACCTGCCACCTGAAAGCCGACATAAAATCCCATGTTTTTATACAGTTTTTATCCATGCTACACTTGCCTTGCCTCATACCGTCCTTTCAAGCATTTTTCTACTCCAAAGCATGGCTGAGTGATCTTTCAGGAAAGTCAGGGAGGCAACTTTGGAATGTTGATGCTTTTTTCCTGGCTTCTCCATTCAGTTCAATGAGACAAAATGTTTTTTTGTCGTTTATTCTCACACAGTTGGAAGGATCGCTTCAAAAAGTCATAGCGCATCATTCCCAATCGAGACTCACATTTTGAAATAAAACTGTCTATATCGCTTCACAATTGTAATTGTAATGCAATGCTTGCATTGCCTACCATAATAGAAGAAAGTTTAAGGTGAATCTTTTTTACCACTCCCAGCTCAAGACTTCATGAGGGCCTGGTGTCCTCTAGTAGGCTATGTACTCACAGCTCAGAACCATTTAGTTTGACCGACATTTGCCACAGAACAGCAGACTGGCAGGGCCACCACTGGCATCCTGTGCTTTTCAGAACTGAGAGCAGGTTGAACCTGAGCATATATTACAGACATGAAATGTTATGCTGCATATAATGTCATTCAGCATGAACAGTTTGGTGGTGGCACAATGATAGTTTGTGAGGGCATATCTATGGAGGGACGCACAAACCGCTACAGGCTAGACCAGTGTTTTTCAACCTTTTTTGAGCCAAGGTACACTTTTGTCCATTGGAAAGGTCACGAGGCACACCACCAACCAAAAATGTAAAAAAAATGTAAGAAAAAAAAAAAAAGAAAAAGAAAAAATGATACCCTGTAGCCTATATTAACAATATAGTAATTCTTATCCAACTGTCTTGTATAGGAATCAAATAAACACCAATTTTTTTTATCATCAAAAACCTAGAATCATAATGGGTACCTCTCAGCTTCGCTGCTTGGACCCCAATAATAATAATAATTAATAAATAATAATAATAAGAAAATGTAGAATCACAATGTGATTGTTTTAAACATGCAGTAGTGCAACCCCTGCTGAAGAAACCTGACCTTGATCGCAGTGTGCTGGCCAACTTCAGACCTATCTCCAAGCTGCCTTTTTTTCTCAAAAATCTTCGAGAAAGCTCAGTGTACATGCTCAGTTAAAATCTTTTCTTGATGAGCATGATGTCCTGGAGGTCTTTCAATCTTGTTTTAAAACATTGCACAGCACAGAGTCAGCTCTACTGAGAGTTTTTAATGATATCCTCCTGGCAAACGACTTAGGTGACTTTGGGGTTCCACATGGTTTGATTTAATGGGCCCCTGCTATTCTTTCTGTATCTACTCCCTTTGGTCTCCATCTTGAGGAAACATGGTATTTCCTTTCATTGCTATTCTGATGACAGTCAGGTATATATGCCATTGAAGAAGAAGGATGCCTTTTCAGTCAAGCCACTCCTGTCATGTTTTGAACTTTTTAAATTTTAATGAAAAGAAAACAGAGGTGACCTCACCCCACCTATGGCGGCTGGCAAAGGTGAAGCCTTTTCTTGCACATCGACACCTTGAGACAGTAATCCATGCCTTCATTATATCTCGGCTGGATTACTGTAACGCACTTTAGTTGGGGGTCAGCCAGTCCTCCCTTGCACGCCTCCAGTTGGTCAAGGATGCAGCAGCTCATCTCTTAACTGAACACGTAAAAGAGAGCACATAACCCCCATTCTGGCCTCTCTTCACTGGCTGCCTGTGCACTTTAGGATCCATTTTAAGATTATTTTATTTGCTTTTAAATCTTTGAATGGTCTTGCTCCGCCTTACCTCTCTGAGCTTCTTCATCCCTACACTTCTGCTTGGTATCTTAGGTCAGCTGATCAGTTGTTCCGGGAGGTACCAAGGTCCAAGTGGAAGCTCAGAGGCAACAGAGCTTTTGGTGTTGCTGCTCCTAAATTGTGGAACAATCTACCACTGCACATCAGACAAGCCCCCTCACTGTCCATTTTTAAAACTTGTCTTAAAAACGATTTTTATTCCGCGGCGTTCAATCCAGCATGACAGCCTGCACTCACTTGGTGCTTTTAGTATTGTTTTATTGTTTTTTATGCTTTTACTGACTTATTGCTTTTAATTGTGTTATGTTTTATGCTCTTATTTTATCCATGTATCCATTTATCCATGTTTTATCCATGTTGCTTAAAGTGCTATATAAATAAACTAGTTTAGTTGAGTTGTTAAATAGATCAGTGTTTAAATCGAGCACTACACTGAACTGCAAGGATTGCACTGACCCTGACATTGGGAATGATGTCAGGACCCAGTCACTTCAACATCCCAGATACTTGAATGCAATTTATAATTGTCAGAAAAAGTCCTTTGGGAATGCAAATTCATGGCATATTTATATAACCTACATTGGCTAAACACTTTACCTGTGTTTCAGTCAATACCCAGTATCCCATTTCCACGTAGTGTTCTGTACTGTATTTACCTGGTGCAGCATGTTGACAATAAGATGCTCTCTCTCAAGCAGGTCCTCCATGGAGCAACAGGCCTCCTCTGCAGAAGACAGAGCTGCAGAAACTTTAGGAGGCACTGGAGTGTTGGATACAGTCAGAACCTGAAGGACACAAATGGTAAAGCCCCTGTTCACATTTGCATCAAATATATAAATGCATACCAAAAACTCACTCTCCATTTCATTGCAAGACAGAGTGA